>NW_012152840.1:148903-172227 GCF_000956105.1 Propithecus coquereli
CCACAGCATGTAAGTTATACCACCTCTTCAAGCCTCAGTTTACACATCTGTGAAATTAATATAAGAATACGTAAACAGTCCCTGATTTACAATGGCTTGACTTATGATTTTTTGACATTATGTTGGTGTGAAAGTACTTTTAGCACCCATATAGTCATTGTTTTTCACTCTCAATACAATATTCAATAAATCACATGAGATGTTCAGCAGTTTATTATAAAAATTGACTTTGTCTTAAATGATTTTTCCCAACTATAGGTTAATGTAAATGTTTTGAGCACATTTAAGGTAAGCTAGTTTAAGCTTATGATGCTTGGTAAGTTAGGTGTTATCAAATGGATTTTCAATTTATAGTATTTTCAACTTACAATGGGCTTACCAGGACATAGCGCCATCCTAAGTTGAGGAGTATCTGCATACTCCATAGTGTTGCTATGAAGAGAAAATGACATAATATGTTACAGAGTATTTAGTACTCAATAAATATTAGCTAGCTCTCTCTAGAGTTATTTCTACTTTTACACACACACACACACACACATGCACGCTCACGCACGCACACATGTGTCAACCTGTATTTCTAAATCCCTGTACTGTTACTAATGATTATTTAAAATACCTTTTTACTGACTCCTTAGAAACCTCTCCAGAGGAGAATTATGCAATATTTTTGCATGGTAATCTTTATGTTGTAGAGGTTAAAATCTTAAGTGTTTTTAGTCAGATATACAATGGTGAGATACAAAACAGCATGAACAAAAAATTTCACTTCTCTCAGCCCCGATTTCTTCATTCTTACAATGAGAAGGACAATAGAACTATATAAATTGTTAAGTGGGTTAATTAATACAAAGGCCTGGCTTAGTGTAGGGAACATATTAAGTACTCAGTTAATATAACCTTCTATAATTATGGCCATTATTATAAAATATACTTTGGAAAATGTATACGGAAAGATGAATTCGAGAAAAAGTAGCTTTGCTTGGTGTTAGAGCATTGGCAAATGTCTTTAATACTGTGACATTCAACTGTGAAAACCAATTATTACACAATTAGAAGCCTCTTCAATTAGGGAAAGATTAGGTCATGTTTTTAAAACACCCATGAATATTTTCTGCCAATCCCATCTGTGACACAAATTAGAGAGACCTCAGTTAGCAGTTGTTTAAATCATTTTCCCAACACTGGTATCCATCTCCTTGGAGATATCCACCGGAGACTTGTGTTAACATCTTTCAAGTTGCATCTGGATAGGACCAATATGTGATCAGTGTATGGGTCATTTCATCGACAGACAATATAGCATTTGCTTATCATTCTATCTTTAAACTTGTTTGTAATATAGAAATACTTCATGAGCTATGTGCCCATTTATTAATGATATCACCATAAGGACTAAACATATTGATTATCTAAAAAAAAGACTGCTATATATTTAGCAACTTATCTTCTGGGTTTAAGAGATTTATTTAAAAATTAAATTTTAGGTATAAATAAAAGTGACTATCAATTTAAAAAAAATTGAAATTGTGTTATCTTCAGAGAAGTTTATCATAAGTTCATTGTCATCAATATAATGCAATACTTACTAAAACTCTTATCCTGAATAATTAATAAACTAAAGAAAAAGCTGCTCATAAAAGGATAATATTCATAACATTTCAAACCATTAAAAGAATAAAAAGAAGAATTAAGAAAAAAGGAAAATATGTGCTCACCAAACATTTTGAAGAATTGATAGTCTGAATTTCTAAGTATTAATATAATATTACTAATTTGGTCCCCTTTATCTAAGTACTTCATAGCCCTTGATAAACATTAAATTAGATCTTTGCTCAGCATGGCTGCTTGGTGACTATTAAATAATAAAAAAAATCAAAACATCACTGTGAAGTCAAAAGAATATTTCTTCTTACCGGATATTTCCCTCCATGTTTGCAACTTTAATAGAATTTAAATGGTATACACAATGCATACCAACTATTTAAAAATTAAGAAATGTGATTGCTGTTTTGTCATCTTAATCAAAATTTGCATTCCATTTTACTTGGGAAAGTCTACATGCTGTTATACAACTAATCCTTTCACTACCTAGCCAAATAATTAATACTTTTACAAGAACATCATAAAATATAGATTAGTAAATAACTCATTATACACTTAATTTCAATACTAATTGCCTACAGGCTTAATGAGCTCTTCATTGTAATAAGAAAACTGATGTTTATTTTTATTAGATGTAACTTAAGAACAAAACACACTTTATCAATCTATGACCCAGTTTGATGTTTAATGAAAATTCTTAAGGGGGAAATCATACCATTGACTAGTGTTTAATGATTTAAATACATATTGTGGAGTAGGGTATTAAATTAGAAATTTTGACTGATGCACCAAAACATGAAAGATACTGACTTCTGAAATGGAACAAGACTACATATAGAATGTACAAAAAAAGCAGTGTAAAACCCCTAGTCCACCTTAAGTGGATAAAAGAATAAGACTATAGAAGTCAAGAAAATAGAGAGAATGAAGGAGTATAGCCCCATTCCCCGAGGGAAGGAGTATGTCATCCCTCCTGAAAACAAGAAGGGACTTCAACTGAGCCACATGGATAACTTGAGCTATGAGCTCTGCAATTAGTGGCCACAATGTTCTAACATCTGACTCCTGCCTACACATCTAAAAGGTAGAAACAAGCCAGGTAGTGCTGGCCAGAGAGTGAGAAAAGTTACTATCGCATTTATATCAGTCTGTTTTCCCAGTGCTTGTTGGGGCAAAATATACATGCTTGATTTCCAAAGAGCAGGTGCAGGCCATCCCTAAGAGAACTACCCTAGGATCATGTTAGAACCTGTCAAATAAGTTCCCAAAGTTAACGGTTCTTGCAGAGAACAAACTGCAAGTAGGCTGTTTGAATCCTGGCGTGAAATAGTGTCCATTTGCACTGGTCAAGTGACCTGCCTTGTGAGAGACCCATCAGAGATTGGAGCCACAGAAGAACCCTCAGAAAGCCAATCAGCCCCAAATATCTGCCAGCCTCTGTGAGCAGGAAGCTAGCAAAGGACACAGTCACGTAAGAACTTTTCGGCCTCCTGACCTCTATCCTCTCACCCCCACCTCCCAGGTAGATCTCTAACCACAGAAGTGTCAGAACTTCCTGTTGGCACAAGGCAGGACAAGGAGCTGTGACGTCAGCATATGACCAGCTCCCGTCCCTCCACCTTTCCAGCCACAGGTTCTTTCTCCTTTACATGTGCAGCTATGGAAAGTGGAAGCAACTGCAATTCTGAATAAATATGAGGCTTTTTTGAAAATTATACGAAACTGGACATTCTGGTTACCAAATCGAATTTGTGTTTTACCACTTAAGAGTGAGCTTTACAGAAATTAACAAAGAGCAGAAATGTCACAGAATAGTCTATGTTCTAACCTAGAAGCAAGGAATGTTTTCCCTACCTCAATAAATTTGAAGCGACAATGGGAGGAAAAAGATAGATGATAACTGATTAAATGCAATGAGTACTGCCTACTCAACATACTAGTTACAAATGTTATATTGAAGTGAAAAAAGTAAGTACTGATAATTGTAAACTTCCTGAAACTCAAGGTCCCTAGCTTTTAAATGAAGGGCAACCAGGTGACAGAATCAACATTTTTAAATGTACTTTAAATCCTATTAATTATAACCTTCAAAAGTTCTTTTGAGTCTCTGTAGATGAAGATAAATAGAATTCGATGACAAAGAGTTGCATGGGTAGATATCTTTAAATTTGTAAATGGAAAATCAAGCAAATTATGGAGGAATCAATAATTCTGATTCATTGGACAGTGACTTAAAACTCTTTTCCTACTAGGAAACTATAAGCCCTTCTCAATTCCCTTAAAGGGAGAGGGAAAGTATTCAAATTTTATATCAACTGAATTGCCTCCAGAGGCCTGGTACTGAATTTGATTCATGAAAGTCCATTTTGTGTAAACAGAATAGGTCCAGTGTCTGCCATAAAAATAGCTTAACTTTAAGTCACTTGCTCTTTAAGTGGAAACTGGAAGCTGTTTGACTTGAAAATAATATCAAACACTTAGGTAGGAGAGCTAGCATCCATTGATTAGAAACAGTGAAAAAAAAATCATTTGGGAATGTCATCCTTTTCCCCCTACTAAAGCTATCACTCCTTGCCCATAAAGAGAAGAATGGATTCAATCTAGGTAAGAGATAAGATCATTGGCAGGGTAGCATCAAATACATTTCAGCTACATAGCTAGTCTATGTTAGCCAGATCTTACAGTGAGAGTCTTTGGATGGCTGAGACAATTTACAACACAGATTATTTCATCCTGTCTAAATATTTATTGTTTGACCAACATAGTCTTAATCAACATCTTTTTTCCCCCATTTTCCAAGTTTAAAGTAATTAACGTGGAAAGACTATATATCTAGGAGTTATATATATTAATATATATTGTTTATTATCACAGCCGATTCCCTACCTTTGTGTGCACCCATCAAATGTAACTACTTTACTTGACAACACTGATATAGTTCTTTATGTGCAATGTACTAAATGATGGTAATATAATTGGTAAAATTGACTTTCACTTACCCGTAATGCAACTACAAAATGAAATGACACAAACATTAGTCTCAGGAGTTCTGCCATGAAATTTGATTATTTGATTCCATGTTAGTGACAGATACTGTATACTCTAATGACACATTCAAAATAAATAGCAACATTCAGAGACTACTATCTTTTCTTCAACTTTTTTTAATGTTCTATTTTGAATAAGCTCTCCCAGAAAAAAATTAACGGTGAAGATAGCATCAATTTCTTGCTTCCTGATTTCTTTTTAATCATTATTTCTGGTTAAAGTTCTGATATTGTATAGAAAAGGAAACCCTGGTGTAGATAAAGAATAACATATGAATCAAGGTGAAGTCTATATTGTTAATCTCACAAACACTTACATCAAATTTCTGATTTATTGAGCCAAGAACACAGAACTTTATAGAAGCAAAGTTAATAGATAGAACATATAGTACATATTGGTGTGACTTTCTTAGTTCCATTAATTTGGTCCCTTAGTTCCAAAACGTGGTCCTTCAGTTCCTAAACATGGTAATCAATTGCTGGTGACATGCTCCATGAAAATATTGCCCACCCAGAGTTAAGAAAATTGCTGAGTACTTACAGAATAATTGCTCTTTATACATCACCAACATGGCTATGTTCTCAAAGCCAATTCTCAAGTATCTCTGAACAAGAATTTCAAACTCTCTGGGACTTGAGAAAGTAATACCCACCCCCATACCCACCTCAGAGGTGCTTAGCACGGTGCTTGAAATATTAGCACTATATATGTGTGTGTGTACACACACACACACACACACACACACACACACACACACACATATATATCTATATCTCCTACCTCACCTAATGTAATCTGAGCATGTCTGTATTGAATCTGTTGGGAGACTACAAAGATACATCAAGAGTAAATTTGATTCTACCCTCAAGAAATTTAATAAAGTCTTAGGGGAAAGTAGAAGGACTTACTGTGCCTCAAGAATTCAAGTCATCCATGAGCAGGAAATATTTAAAGTAGGTTTTAGAGAAGAAGTAATGCTTTTGGTTTTGGAAATGGGCATGGAGACATTGGAAGTGATAGTGAGTAGGAGAAGAACATTCCAGACGGAAGGGAAAGAAAAGAGAAAGTATTAATAGATGGTTCATTATAAAAGTATCTAAAAGCATGTTCTTACCGTCACAGGTCTGATAGGTTGAGCACTAAAGTGTATGAATGTGAAGTGCACGGCCAACTTTTCCTTTCCTAATGCGCATGTCAGGTAAATTCAACACACAGAATATCTGGATATAAATGACTCTCTGACAAATTACAGAACTATTGTATATGAACATCAAGACTTTGTTTCACACTTCTTTTGGATGTAGATTAAATGATTCTTTTTGGAATTAATTATGTGAAAAAAGTACTATTTTTATATTTTAAAGACAAAGTAAGACATTGTTATTCATTGCAAATGGTATTAGAGAAAATTAAATGTTTTAAATCCATTTGCACAAAGATACCATAAACTTTTAAAATATAATCAGCTATTTTTGTTTGTTTGTTTTTGCCTTGGCTAAAATCCTTGATTTATTAGTAGTTCAACTAAAGTAGAAGGAGCATTCTATTGCTTTTTGATGGAACTATATAATATCCACAAATTAATTGAATGATATGAAGTATTAAGGGTGTCTAAATTATGTTTTACTGTAACAGTTTAAATAGGTAATAGCATTAACAATACTTGACCACTCAATTATAAATACATACAGAAATTACTTCAAAGTCTGGAACATTACAGAGCAATTATCCTTTACATTTGTTTAGCCAGCAGCTTAAGGGCAAACCTATTTGGAACAGCTAGAGCCTAAAACTGACATTTTTGATACATAGAAGCAGCAGTTTAAAAACTGTACTTAAAGAAGCCAGTTTATACTATTTCTTTGTCAACCACTAAGTTTAATGTTTTTGTCTCCTCAAAATGTGGTTCAACATTTTTCTTGAATTTAAAAATCAAGTAAGGGGCCCAATTCAGTTTGGGTTATTGATCTCAGGGGGGAAGAGGATGTGATAGAGCTGAAGCATTTTTAATTTTTTTGTTTCTTCATGTATAGTGCCACATGTCCAGTTCTAACACTTTTGCCTGAACTACTTGCTTCCTATTCCCCACCATACACACATGAGTACAAGCAAATGGATAGTCATTCAGGTCAGTGCAAAATCGTGAATTTTATTTCAATAATGTCAAAAATCTGCATCTAATAGTTTTTCAATTCAGTATCATTGTGTGAAATTTGCAGTAAAATCTCAAAATAGAACCTCAACAGCCCATGGTGCTAACCATGTAATCTTTCTTTTTTTTTTTTTTTTTTCTTTTTTGGAAGCAGACAGTTAACATATTGCCACAATTCTTAAGCAAAAGCAAAACATGCCAAGGAATTGATCTAGTCCAGCCTGTTTTATATCTGTAAATCATCACTTAGGGAATAAAATATAAATTATCTCATCCTTGAAATAGAAATTTATTTGTATAGAAATTTTACCAGTCTTGTGCTTTTAATATGTGTGACCTCCTAAATATATTAGGTAGCAAAATATTTCTTTGAATTATAAATGAAGCAACAGGAAGCAATAATATAACTTAATGTATGAAAGTCCTAATTGGATTGGGCAGAGAATGTAATTAAGATTTTCCAATGGCATATGATAGTCACCCTAGAAAATATCAAAAGGCTCATATTACCATTTCCCCTTCTCTGAAAGGGAAGGTGGGTGGATGATATTCCAGGGATATAGCCAGAGAACTCAGGTGCCCCTCTGTCCTCATCTGCTCTCATTGCTGAAGAGAAAAAACCAGAATCCATTAGGCAATCAAAGATTGTCACTTTCAGATAGGGAAGAGGAGAGGTCAGGGCTGATGCTATAAACACATGTATATCTTTTTAAATTATAAGAGTGGATAAGAAAATGAGGAAGAGATTATAGAGTAGAGAAGATAGCCAAGGACTAAAATTTGGAAACTCCTGCATTGACAGAGGAGGAGAATGTATCAGAGGAGATGGAAAAAGAGCACATAGTATATCACATAGAAAATCAGGAATATGTGGTCATAAGGAAGCCAAGAATGTTCTAAGGAAGAGGGAGTTAACAACTTTGTAAACTACGCTGGGAGATGGAGGTAGATTAGAATAAATAAGGAACCATTGGTTTTGCCAAGATGAAACTGGTGACAGTTTTAAAGAAGAATGGAGACCAAAACCTTATAAGTGGTGCTGAAAATGAAAGCTGAGGATCTAGAGTCAGGAGCCACAGACAGCTCTTTCAAGAAGGTTTGCTATATGATAACAAGAGGAAATACAAGGTAAAGAGGAGCTTTTTATAAAAAATTTTATTTTGAGATAATTTTAGACTTGGGAAAAATTACAAAAATAGTACAGAGAGTATGAAAACTCATCCATTTTCTCCTTATGTTAATATCTTCTATAACTTTACAACATTTATGAAAACTAAAAATTAACCTGGGTACAATCCTATTAACTATAGTATAGAAATCATCCAGTGTTTCCACTCATGCATTTTTCCAGTTCCAGGATCCAATTCAGGATCCCACTTTTCATTAGTTGTCATGACTTCTAGTCTCCTCGGATTTGTGAGTTCCTCAGTCTTTCTTTGCCTTTCCTGACTTTGAAACTTTTGAAGAGTACAAGTCAGTTATTTTATAGAATGTCCTTCAGTTTGGGTTTATTTGCTGTTTTCTAATGATTAGATAGAGGGTGTGTATTATTGAAAATGATACCACAAAGGTAATGCGCCTTCTCAGTGCTTCACATCAGGGGGCACCTGAGGTTGAAATATATGACTGGTGACGTGACCATGATTTTTATTTGGTTCAGGTGATGTCCTCCATGAGTCTCCACTGTAAAATCACTGTATTGCCATTGCAATTACTAAATTTTTTGGAGGCGATACTTTGAGAGCATGCAAGCATCCTATTTCTCTTTATACTTTTGCCCATGAGCTTTAGCTCCCTCAGTGAATCTTCCCTGTGGCAAATATTACTGTGACATTCTAATGGTAATTTCTATGTTCCTCATTCATTCCACATTTCTCACTTCTCCCTCATTTATTTAGTTAGCAAGTTATTTATTCAGTTATTCAGTTACTGATCTATATCAATATGAACTCTTGTGTATTTCTTGCATTTTTTTGTTTATAATCCAATACTGTTATTATTCATTCTCTTACTTGGATTGTTTTAACTTTGGCCATTGGATATTCTTTCAAGTTGCCTCCTGTGACTTTTTTATATGCCCTAATCCTTTTAGTTTGTCATGTCTTTTTTCTTTGTTGTATTTTTCTTATCTTTTTCTCTGTGTGTGCTTGTATGTGTGTGCATTTCCCTACTTTCTTGCATCACAAGATGTTCATCATATGTTTTTCCTAACCTAGGCCTGGAATCTACCAGTTCTTTGAGAAGCCCTGGTTTTGTTCACTGGAGGATGGAATTTAGAAACTGCCTTCTGGCCCTAGGTATGCTCATTAGTACGGTAGTATCAGTGCTTCTAGGCATGGGGTAACTTTTAAGATGAAAGATGGGAGTTTATGTATGTTAGTGGTGATGATTTCAAAAAGAGTGAAAAATTGATTATGCAGTAGTAATAGTTTTAGGAACAAAGTTCTTGAGAAGGAAGTGGTGGTAGGTTCCAGAGCACAAGTGGAGGGGTTGGTCTTTGATAGAAACTGGGACAGCATTCACTGTAACAGGAAAAAAAGGGAGACCATGTCTCAGATTCAAATAGATTTTGATTTTGGTAGAAAATGAGAAAGTTTGTATTTGTTTTCCTGGTGTTATTAATGAAATGTTAGTCAAGGTCATTAGCTAATAGGAAAGGAAAGGAAAGGAAATGAAAGTGATGGAAGTTTGAGGAGAATGAAGGCATTGGAGAACATGAAACAAAATATATTAGGTAATTAAAGTAGAATTGCAGGGCATTATGGATTGCCATTTGGGAATTTTGAGTCATGAATATAAAATGTGGCAGCACAGTTGTCTGGTGCAGGCATGGAGTAGCAGATATATTTGACTGACCGACAACTGAGGTTTTGCCAGCTGACTCTGATTGAGAAGGAAGTGGGCAAGGTAGATAAAGGTGTTTATAAGTCGGTGTTTCCGTGTTGTAATGGTGGGCCATGGAATTAAAATGAATAAGGAGATAAAAGGAAGAAGATGGTGGTAATATTATTAGTGTGTTGTCATTGAAAAATAATTAGGTTTTGTTTATAGCTACAAATTCATTTATGTAATTTAGTTGAGTGCAATGTAACTTAAATTGGGAAGTGTGGAGCATTTGTATAGGGTTCTTTCCTTTTTCTTTAAATAGAGTCCGCACCAGCAGGGCTGCCATCTTCTCTAACTTTTCCTTCCCTGACTTTGTCAGTGGACCTCCTATCTCTTATATGTATCTTGGTCTCTGACACTCTTTCTTTCATTATCTTTCTTTTCTACAAAATCTCAGTATTTCAAGACCATTTCTCAGATGAAAGCACAATAATTGCCTAAGCAGTTAGACAAGCAAAAACAGTGACATTACTACTTTCCAAGCCATAGATATCTCATCCAAGTTTTTATCAGGGAAAGGTGATTTTAAGCTCGGGGGGTCATGATGAACTTCCACAAGGTCACTAGAATAACTGACAGCATCACTGCCAATCTTTTATCTGAAAACATTTCTTTATCCCCGTCAAGGTCATATAGATGAAGCCAGAAAAGTAAAAATAAAACTCATTCTGTAGGAGACTCCATTAACTTATCTGAAAACAAATTGATGAGGGGATGTGGTTTAATTTTTCACTGGTCAGAGTCATTACTTTGTGAGACATGTTTGGTCACCTTTGATGTGTCAGCTAAATGGCTGTTTCTAAAATTACCTTGACCATTATTCATGAGAGCCTTAGTAATTACTCAGTGGTTAATGAAGTTGGTTTCCAGTTGATGATCGTTGGAAACTGAGTGTGATCTGTTGCACAACAGCCTACTGAACAGAATTCTCTGATTTATCCACCCTCTGCTCAGTGGACTTGGTTCTGACCCGAAAACATTGTTAATGGCTCTGAGCACATTTTCTAAAAGAAATGTCCTTTGACATGCAGAAATTTTAATTTCAATTACCTACTAGTGTTATTACTAGTATCATCCTCAAGCCCTCTTTGTGCTCTAACTAAATTGTATAACATGCGTTAAGATACTTATCAGTTTTATATCTGCCTCTCTCAGCTAAATTTCAAAGCCAATGGGAGTGGCGACTCCTGGCCTTGGATTCTCAGAATCTGGCAAATGCTGGACACATAGCAGGCGCTTAAATCAGAATGAGTCAGGCAAGCATCTCTCTGATATCCAAAATTAGTGAAAGTTGGAGTGATCTTCAGCTCCTGCCCCTTTTAATCTAGTAGTTGGTTGCCAACTCAGACCACTTCTTTCTACACATGGACAGGTCTATGAAGAGTCACAGTATTTTAGATGCAGAAATGACATTGAAAATCATCTAATTTGGCATATTTGTTTATATAAAAGAATAAAAAATAATCCAAAAATGTTAAATGAATTTCCCAATATTACAGAGTAGTGTAGCCAATCCAGTGAAGACACTGAGTAGATATTTACGGGAAAAAACATCTTGATGTCCACTTGTTGAACAGAGCAAAGAAAACTCAGAATCAAGGTCGAAGGGTTGAGCCATTAGCTTATGGAAAAAATAATAACAATCACTCATTTCCTAGTCTACGGAGCAGAGCCTGAGCACCTCAGTGGTTAAATTTAGGCATAATACTTGGTCCCCAAACATATTTATACAACTAATAATTCATAACAATTTAAAAGAAATGCTACTCTGGCACCATTGTTTGAATGCTTAATTTTTTTGTTGCAATTTCTTCTAACTGTTCAAATAAACACTGTTCTTTAAAAAGTAAACAAAAGGATTTTTTTAAAAATTCCATTTCTTTCTCCTTGATTTAAAGACAGAAACTTCCCTCTGGAATTTTTTAAGGAAACAGAAATGTCTATATAGGTCTTAGTCCTTTCTTTGTGTTCAAAAATGTTTAATAACAAGTGGAGCAGAAATTTCAAAATCAGAATTCCTTGGGCAAAATATTTTGAAATTCAGCAATAAATCCAGAACCTCAAAAGATTCTGGATTTGTTGTTAGAATTTTGGCCAGGATTACATTATGGCCAGTAGAAGGGACAGAACTAACATTTATTGATCATCTACTATATACCAAACATGTAGAAGTTTTATATGTTTCTCACTTGATCTTCACAGAAATCCAATGAGGTATATATTATTGGAACATTAACCCCATTTCTCAACTGTATTTATATAAGAGAAGTAAATTGACCAATGTCACACAACAGGATTTAATTCAATCCTAGTCTGTTCAACTCCAAAGCTTTCTACATTGGGTAGAAACAATTTAGATTCAGCAAACATTATTTATCTGGGGGAGTTTTGGGGAGAGAAACATATCTTGATAGGTACTTCCTAAAACATTATTCTATTAAATCATCAAATACCCATCTTCTCGCTACCACACAATTTTTAATAAACTGGTATTTTTATGAGTCTGGAGTATGCCCTTTTAGAACAGAAAAATGGAAAGATAAGTGTTCTCCTTTGCACCAATGACAAAATTTTACTGCCATAAACCAGGAGTGTCCTCCAAAGGCAGTCTTCATACAGACAGAAATAGTAGCTCAATTTTAATTAATGTAAAACTAAAATTATTGCCATTGCTAAACTTTCTTCAAAATTCAATTGATCAGTTCCAAATAACTCTATCAAGCAAGTGAACTCATTCCTTTTCCTGGGGTTCTGTTTCACAGCTAACTATTCCTGGCAGGCACACTGAGAATCAATGTTGCTCTAAAGCAGATGTTTCGTAGAAGCCCTGGTACAGTTTTTCTGCTGCCAGTGTGGGGGACTGTTCTCCTGGTGTGAAATGTTTTTAAGCCAAAACCTTTTCTACTGTGTTCTCTGGTATGAATGTGGAGATTCAGTTAAGTGTTTATCTGAGAGCCTGAAGTGACCTAAACTTCCTGCAGAAGCAGCCTAGGCTGCCTTTGAGTAGCCCGACTACGTGCTCTTGCATAGAGGATGAAAAGGCCTTTCTTCTACAAGAATCCAAAGGCTACTTTTAGTCTTCTCAACTTATCTAAGCAATATTTTATCCACACAACACAGATGTTGTGAGAAAGTGTAAATTTATTATTTTCCATAACTTATACTAATTTTCTTCATAAGCCCCACACAATGGGAAGGGAAGGCATTTCATTGCCAGTAAATGTTGTCTCTTTTTGATTAAATACAGTTTAGATTTGGCACAACTTTTCTCAATTCAAAGTTCAAATTAGAACTAACACTGTTTCCCCTTTATTCTTTCTTCCCCACAAGATGGCTTTTGAGCGTTAGGGAAGGAAAGTGCAAAGTCCTCCGACATGCTGGTAGGCAAGTGGGGAGTGTGGTTTTGCACTGGTCTGTGTGCCGGTCTCTCACGTCTGCAAGGCTGAAGTGTTGTCTTCCTATGCTGGCATCTGCTGCTGCCTCCCTCAGGGACTGACGCAGCTCAAAGCTCCATCTCTTCCTTCAGGGACTTTGGACATCACCTTTTGTTGCCTGCACTCCAGATGCCTCTGGATCTGACTCCCACTAGGTTCCTTGGATCCCAAGTTAAACCTTCAGACCTCTCCAACAGAACCTCTGGTACATTCCCTGGCCAGAATCCCAGCTTCCTTCTAGGGCCCTCTTGGGCTATATAGGAATCTCTAGATGACTTCCATGCTGGGCACACTCTGTTGGTGTAGGGCTACCCTAGGTGGAGTGGCAGTTGGTGCCTGGATGTCATGCAGAAAACATGGCAAAAGTCCCCCTGCTTTTAGCTTTCCATTGAGCCTATCAAACACCTGTCGCTTCTGGGACTTTGAACATGACTGACATCCTATCTCTCCTGACTATGCCTCACAGTCCCCAGAGCTGAAGGAGGGGACTTTTACCTCTCCCCACCTGCTGCCACCCATTTTCTCTAAGGCAAGAACTTACAACATTCCCTCTACCTCTGGCATACAGAAAAACTATGACATACTTGGCAAGCCTTCACTCTTAACATGGAAACAAATGATTAAAACATTTTAGAAAATCATGTTCTCTTTCTCTAAATTACGGATTTCAAAGCTATGTATTCTTGTGCCTCAAGAATCCTCTTTTGTGTATCCAACTCGTACTGCTGTCTGTCTTTCTTTGCACTTTTGCTTCAAGTATCCTAATTTTTCAATGGCAAATGGATGATCCTGCTTGAATGGAAGTTAAACAAGGTAAAAGAGAAAAAAAATATATTGAAGTGTTAAAAAAATTATAACACTTGTATGATTAAGGCAGCCGTGTCTAACCTGATCTCCACATTATACAGGCCAATAAATATGCTTTCACTGAAAAAAAAAAATTGCCTTCTATTCAGCTCCTGTCAAACCCAGATTGGGAAAGGAGCTCTTTATCAAAATAAATGAAGGTTTATGTCCCCATACCTCTAGTCTTTATCTAATGTGTTACGTCACCAGCAAGTTGAATCACATTCAGTTTGACCTTTATTGAGTTGTTTAAGTGGGCCCCTGAGCTTTTATCAACAGAAAAGTTGATATGGTTTGGGTCTTTGGCCCTTCCAAATCTCATGTTGAAATTTGATCCCCATTATTGGAGGTGGAGCCCAGTGAGAAGTGTTTGGGTCATGAATGCAGATCCCTCCTGAATGAGTTGCCCCTGTCCTCACTGTAATGAGTGAGTTCTCCTTCTATTAGTTCCCACCGGATGTGATTGTTAAACAAAGCCTGGCACCTTCCTGCCCTCTTGCTTCCTTCCTCTTGCCATATGATGCCTGCTACCCTTTTTCTTCTGCCATGAATGGAAGCTTCCTGAGGCCTTCATTAGAAGCAGATGTCGCCACCATGCTTCACGTACAGCCTACAGAACTGTGAGCCAAATAAACCTCTTTTCTTTATAAATTATCCAGCTTCAGGTATTTCTTCATTGCAACACAAACAGGCAAGACAAAACTCACATAAAAACTTCTTCTATTTTTGCTTCAATTATATTTCCTATTATATTATCATTTGCTATGTGAAAAATGTACAATCCAAAAATAGAAAAACATATGTAGCTTTTGAGAAATCAGCCTACTTTTAGCCTACTTCCTCCTCGTCCTGTTAATTAGTCTATATAATTCTTCCTATTTTCATTTTTATCCTGACTTGAGGATGCTTAAAGACCAATGTGATGTTTAATCATTTCCATATTCCTTTCTTTGGAAGACCTACTAATTTTAGTCCATGTATGTTCTTCTTGGCCACTGCAGATCGTTGAATGGTTTGAATGTCCCCTCCACAATTCTCATTGAAATTTAATTGCCATTGTGGTGACATTAAGAGGTAGAACTTTAAGAGGTGATTTGGTCATGAGGACTCTGCCTTCATGAATGAATTAATGCTGTTATCTTTGGAGTAGAGTAATGATTACAAGAATGAGCTCCTGATAAAAGAATAAGTTCAGCTGCTATTTGCTCTTTCTCTTGTGAACACTCTTCTGTCTTCTGCCTTCCACCATGGGATGACCCTCACCAGATGCTGGCACCGTAGTCTTGGACTTCCCAGCCTCCAGGACCATGAGCCAAATAAATCTCTTTCCTTTATAAATTATCCAGTCTGTGGTGTTCTGTTATAACAGCAGAAAATGGACTAATACAGCAGGGTCTAATTAATGTAAAATTAACCCCCACAAAACTCCATGAGTTAGGTATTATAAGTTTTACAGATGAAGAAACCAAAACTTATGAGGTTTCATAGTTTGTTTAAATCCTATCACTGGTAATTGGGGAGGCTAGGGTAAGAATCCAACTTTCAGACTACATCAAGTGCTCCTTCAGCTCCACCAAGAATATTTTCATTTTGAAACTAATTAAATTCTTATTTTTTAATCAACTATTAGCTGTTTAGTTTGTAATTTTAAAATATTGAATAACGATGTTGAAAATAAAGCATTTCATATGTAAAAACTATCTAGAGCGATGCATTAGTTAATGATAAGCTTCAATAAACACCAGAAAAAGATCTTGTCACTATTGCTTTAGACAGTAATGCCACATTCATATCATTGCACAATAAGATGCAGAATATTCACACATAACATCACATGGGCAAATATCGATGACTTTTCTCATGCTATTATAGATTGTCTTCAATAAGTAATGATGAGAACAGTCCCATTATAGAGAAATGCCTCTACACCTTGACTCATCAAATAACATGTAGTGGAAATATAATCTTAACATTGGAAAATTCATATTCAGGATACAAAAAAAAATACAGATTTTTCTAAAAATACAGATTTTCTGTCTTTCTTTAGGAAAAAACTCTTTGAGTTACATTTTGCATTGTAGCCCTATGTTAAAAAGGTACAATTTTCATCTTTCCAGGTAATCCTACTTTTCCAATTGTGTATGTGGAAAAAGGTTCCCTTTTGATTCAAGTAACTCTGATGATTAAGCAAAACAGAGCAAAAAAGCCCTCAAACAACTATAACTGAGCCTTTAACAAAATGGTACTCTCCACAGGGACGATGCAGACCCAATAGGAAAAGAAAGGAATGAAGCAGTGCTCTCAGTGACTTTTTCCCACCTTGGAACGTTTTACAGAATTATGTGCAATCTGAGTTTTTACTGTTTACTTTGCTTCTCCTCTGAGATAATCCTGTTCTATTTGAGGTCATGCAGAAAGCATACTTTATGATGTCTGACTGCTTTAAGAAAACTAGAAGCTTCCTGCAAGGTTCTTTTATGTATGATTAGTTTAAAGAAGAGACTTTCTTATTAGAAAGGCTTTCCCCCTTCTTTTATTAACGGTGTTTCACTTTGACTTTATACCAGTAGATTTCTAAAGTGACTCATTCTGATGAAAGATGAAGGTGCTGTGATTTTAAATTACTATAGAAATGTGAGTTTAAATATTAGTAATTACTCCAAACTTGCACGTGACCTAGTAACCCATGTATTACATGATATAGAATGCATTGCCTTTTAGATCAAACAAAAGAGAATGTGTTATACTTTGTGCTTCAAAATCCATTAACTCTTCTCTCCCAGGAGAACATAATCTAAATCTGAACCTTTCTCTGTGCAGTTTATGGTGGCAATGGTGGCTGGACAGGGACAAAACAAAAGATGATGAAGCTATTTTGAAAAGGCCAGATAATGCTTTTATTTCTTTGCAACAGGTTTTAGTGTTGTTCATGATTTATGTGTGGGGCCCACAGTTCCCATGAAGATATTTAGGATACTATGGGCCTGAAATATGTAATCAAGATGTAATGGAAGGTCTTTGGTTGAATAGGTGAATATAAGCTGAGGCTTATGGCAACTTTTATAGATTCCACATTAGTCGTCTCACTTTCAGACATTTCTTTCTACTCTGTATTTCCATTCATTGGTCTCCTCTTTCCTTTAAAAAGGCTATCTTCTGACTTTCTAATTCTCTATCCCTATCAAAGTAGGAAAGATTTGCTTTGATTGTAATTCATGTTAATAAGGTAACACTCCTAGACATTTGTATTTTTATTCCTTTAAGACATTTTTTTGGAATGAGAAATATGGTCTACTATTCAAGATACCCTAAGAGTTGGTGGGCAGGAAAAAGAGAAAACCTTCTCTAGGTCTCCAAAATTATATTAGGCCTTAGGCTATCTGAGAGAATGGGTCTGTTTAATCATTTAAGGTATTGAAGAGAAACTGACTCAAAAAGTCAGTATGTGGCACGTACAGACTCATGCTATTCACTCCTCCTATCTTAATACACATTTACTGACTTAACAAATATTTATTGGACTAACTTGATTCTTGAAGTAGCAGGGTGGGGTAGAGGATGGTTGAATCCAGTAGTGACCAATACAAGTTCGTTATCTCCCTTCATGAAGTCTATATAGAATCCTATGCAGAAGAGGGTAAATAATGACAAAAGTAATGAGCTATATGAAAGGGGAATCAGGTATTTTGAGAGTGCATAGCAGGGCTTCTAACCTAGTTTTGAGTGATCATAAAAGTTGTCCCAAAGTAGTGACAAGCTGAGACTAAGCTGATTCTCAGATGTCGTGCATCAATGTTTTCAGCCACTGGTGACATATTACCCCTTGCTGTCTCAACTACCCCTTCCTCAACATCAAGACTGATCCTGCTGGGTTAGTCCCGAGGACTGTTTTCATATACCCCAACTCTCTCTTCTGCCTGGCAAAGGAGAGGGTTGCACTTCCATGACCCCTCAGAGTTAAGTTGGGCAGTGTGATTCTCTTCGGCTAATAAAATGTAAGAAGAATGACATACATCACCTCCAGCAGAAGCTTTAATAATTGGTAAATGTTCTGTCACATTTTTTCTTCTCTCCACCATGCTACATGGAGTGTATGCCAAGTCCTGTGTCATCCTGGGTTCTAGTATGACAATGGCAATGTGGCAAAGAGCCCCCAGCTAACCACGATAGACATGGAAGACAAGTAAGAAATAAACCTTTATTTGCTTTAAGCCATCAACGTAATGGGATTGTTTGTTACCACAGCATAACTTGGACTACTCTGACTGGCACATTGCCCACACTCCAGTGTGTGCTATCTCAAGTCCTCCAGCACAACATTAACATCCACTCAGAGGACGTTTAGATCAAAAGATGAGATTAGTGCCTGTGTACGGTGTTACAAATGTGGCTTTATGTTTTTGAGTTTGTATTATTTATTCGCAAGGAAGTATAACATCATAATTAAAAGCATACATTCTTTGCCAGCTAGAGCTTGCAACTTGGATCTTATACTTGTTAGCTGTGTGGTCTTGGTAAAGTTATTTAGCTTCTCTGGTTCTCAGTTTCTTTAGCTTTAAAATGAATATGACAAGGATGCTGCCCTCTATATGTCATAAGAATTAAATGAGAGCAGTGCCTGACACATAGTAAGCATAATGTAAAGATTAGCAGTTGTCATAATACTAAAATTCGATGTGGAAAAATTCCACCTTCCTAGTTTAGTATAAAATGGAGTGATTTTTGTTGCTTATCACATTATATCTCAGAGAAAAATTGAAATAATCTGCTTCGAATAGTATTCTTTGTTTAAATCAGGAGCTGAAAAATGACAAAGAGTGAGTTTATCATTTATGATGCCCAGATCATTTGAACACTTCCACATCCTGAATGTGACTCTGCTTCTTGGAAGATGCCTCAGAAGTAGGCAGGTGATTAAGGCATCAGGCATCCTAGCCAGGCCCAGCAACCTTCTAGACCCAGAGGCGACAGGAAAGCAAGAATTTCTAGGCAGGGTTACCTAGAAACAGAGACCAGGTCCTCGGCAGTGCCCTCATCAGCCCTCATATGAGTCAGTGTCTTGCTTCAGGGCACAGAGCAACAGTGATGCAAACACAGTGATTACTGGGGAGAAGTCTGGAGCAAGAGAAATGATGCCACCCTAGGAGACCTTACCATCCCAGATGCCTCCAATACAAAAAGCCATGTTTGGTCCAGATTTAACAGATTTCCTTCAAGCAGTTTAGCCAACACATCTATACAGTGTATATAAATATCCCACAGCCATTCATCATTTCTTTCCCATGACATTTGCAATCTCGCGTTTTACGCAGCCAGCTATTATGTTAAACCTGGCCAATTTTGCATTTAGGCGGCATTGTGAAGTGTCATAGCATTTGATGGAATGGCAAGATTGTAAATTGCAATCTGGTCTGTGGGAAAAAATATTTAAAAAACATTAAATTTGTTTTAGTTAGCATACTCTGTCTCTATATCTCTGTCTCCCTCTCTCTCTGTTTCTTTCTCTTTCTCATTCTGTCTTTGTCCCAAGAGAAAGATCACAGTGGTTAGGATGTAGTGTTTCGTATTTTTCTTCATCTCTAATTGGAAAAAGGAGAGTAGTAGATTTACCCTGCACTGCAAGCTGGGGCAAGTGGGAGACCATTTTTTTGGTGTGTAATTCCATTGCATTATTTTAATGGTAAATATATCCTGAGAGAAGACAAGCCTTATAACATTTTCTGCAAAAATAGCCCATGTTTTTAAAATATACTGGGTGGCTTCTTTGCACTTGTGGACTAACAGCAGGAAGATCCGTCTGCAGCTGTCAACTCTCTGGATAGCAGTCAACAAATACATGGCCATGAATTCTCCATATAATAAGTCAAAGCAATGCATACGGTGCCTTACATTCAAGTGAGCTGACTTCAATCTGGGCAGATCTCATATTTTATCTCTGCGCGTTTTAGCGTCTGTCATTGTGGAGAAATTTACCATTAAGATTTAAGTCTCTAGGATCTGGTACCTTCGGGAGTTTTCTGAAAGCTCAGTTCATAGTCATGTAAATATGTAGTGAGTTTTCAAGTTACTTCTGAGACTCTAACAATCAACATAAATTCCTTTAAATTTCAGCACTTGGAAATTCACATAGTACTGTGGAATACATGCTGGATATGCTAAGTTTTCAAAAAGATAAATTCACCATTATAGAAAGAGCGAAAATGTTTCTTCCTCCACACTAATGCCATTGAGACACTATGTCATGCATATGAAAAATGAAGTACAAATTCACCAGTACCTTCAGACCTTCTTAGGTCAATAGTCTTGGCCTATAATAGCTAAGGTGTACATGAGACTGATTTTTTTCCATGGTTTAGTTTATTTCAGATAGAAGAAAATAAATGGGTAGTGTCAAATTTTGAAAGCTTTATTTGACTAGACCAGAAGTTCTCAACCATTTTGTTCTCAAGGCTACTTTACTGCCTTGAAAATTATTGAGGACCTCAAAGAGCTTTGGTTTATGTGGGTTGTATCTATTGATTACCATATTAAAAATTAAAACTAAAAATGTTTAAAATTTTTGTCAATTCATTTGAAAGCAAAAATAAACCCATTACAGGTTGCTATAAGCAACATATTTTCATGAAAAATAACTATTCTTCGAAACCAAAAAGCATTCATGAAAAGAGTAACATTTGTTTTACCTTTTGTAAATCCCTTTACTGTCTTGTCTAATAGGTTATAGCTCGTTTTGTAATAATATGTGCTCCTGCATTAGCTCTGTTGCGATAACATACGTTATGTACCTTCTAGAAATTTCAACTCTACATCTCAGGAGAGAACAAAAAAGGCAACTGAAATCTTAGTCTTATTATGAAAATAGTTTTGCCTAAAGAGTCCCTGGCTTGTACTTTGACAGCTCTGCACTAGACTCTATACAGATTTCCAAAAACATTTGACTCCATGGATGATTTGTGAACATTATTATTATTTTGATTAGTTGTAAACTAAGACTTAAAACAATAGTATCACTAATCAAATCCTTTGAAATATTTTATTTCAAGTTAATTTGTATTTTAACTAAATTTGCATACAAATTTCCACTGCTTCTATCAGTTTACTTTTGATTCTCTGAACTTCCTCTCAGACTGCATTCTATCTGGCCCATACTCTCCTTTCACCCTATCCAGGAAAACCCTGATATTCCTCAATGTCCACAGAGTCTTTCCCAATGAAATGAAAGCAAGATCAGTGTATTTATTATCAGCAAAATAGTTGCAAAAAGGCAAGACATGAATCTTTTTAGGGAATGATGCTCTACTTTAAATAAATATAAATAGGACCCAAATATTTTCACTCCAGTTATTATTTCCCCCTTCAATTTTCTCAGACTGACTTTTAAACAAACTATGTAAACTTTTCACATTTCACCAACCAAATCTCACTAGTCTATATAAATGCTTCCACATTTCCCATTTTTCCAACCTCTGCCATTAGAGCAAGAGCAAGAGATTTGTCTGGGATTGGGGGGATTGGGGAGACAATGTCACTGAACTCAAGACGCACCATAGCCAAGGTTCTGACCATCAACTTTGCATGTCTAGAAACTTGATTCTTTGAGTGCAGACAGAATTGGCCAGACTTACTGGAATATTTCATATTAACCTCCCCAAAGAGACTGAAGATAAACCAGAATGCCAGTGTATTACATTTTACTGAGCAGTATGACTTCCAAAGAGACTTAAATAATTGCATTAACTGGTTAGTACATTTGTTCACCTTAATACAATCCACATGAGAAGACAAAATATAATAAAAACAAAGGAAATCAGTGGGATAGTGTAAATGTGTGTTTTATCATACTATTATAACTTGATGTGTCTATTGCCATTCTAAAAAGCTCAATATGTGATTAAGATCCAATTTTCCATGGATAGTGCTAGAGATTTAATCTCTCCCTCTTTCAATTTACTTCTCTCTTCATTCAGTGTGAAGTGATAGATTTCCTTGATTTTATAATGCTATTTCATATCTCTGTTGTGTTTACAAAATTTATTAGGGACTGACCCCATATGATTTAGGCTCTTTTAGGTAGATTTAGGTAGCCAATAAAGAAATCTGAGGTGAGCAATACAGGAAATGTTTCTATCAATGGCTGGATTGGAAATATCTAAGGAAGAGTTTTGGAAGCTCTATTACAAAGGATAAATGCATCAGATCCCATTTACAAAAGAATGGAAAGTGTCTTTAATATGTTTTAGAACTTGAATATATTTAATTTTACTGACAGCCTCTTTCCCACACTCCTCATGACAAATACACACCACCAAATCAGTAATAAAAATATATTTGCTATACTAAGCAGTAGAGGCTACAGCCTTGATCAAGATATGGATAATAGAATTAGTAGCCACCTCTGGAGTGTGGCCTTTCAGATAAAATGCTAACATTGGAATGAGGATTCTCACAAATTCTGATTCTCCCTAGGATTGAAACTTAAACCAACTGAAAATTAGTATTACCCTGTCTGTGTTCAAGAATTTTAAACTCAATTACACATACAGCAACCCAAATCAAATGTTATCTCCTCCAAAAAGCATTTCCTTATCCTTCATTTAGCCCCACCTTGTGCCAGCCACCAAGTCTGATAGAGACACTGGTCTCCTTCCTGAGAGAGAACTCATTATAGAGCTTTATTTGTACTCACCACTCTGTGGGTGAGTTTCATTTGTTTGTTTGTGTCTTTGTCCCTCTAATTAGCTGTGGGTTGAGGAGATGCCATCGTGCTCTACAGTGAATGGCATATAGCAGGGGCTCAGAAAATGTTCAGTTAATGAACCAGTGAATAAATTGCTCTAGGATTCCTCTTTTCGATTACACAAATCCTTTCTTTCCTCCTGTTCACTCCTATTTTTCTAAATATGTTAATATAATTGATTAGCTGACACCATTGTTTACTAAAATGTTTTCCTCTGCAGGATATTGATGGTCATTAAGCAATAAAAGATTTGGGGAGTCAAAAAAGTCATGAAATGCTGAGTTAAAGGAAATTTTATAAGACCCTTAATTGAAGGATTTATTAGAATTTTAATATACAAATCTGCATTTTTAAATATCCAAGAATTAAACTAGGGGGAACTCCTAGGGTGACATAATTGACTATAATGACAACCATAATTTAACACACCAAAAAAGAACTTCCAAGAAGTGTTTGTCCTGTACCGTTCATAAAGAAAGGAAAAAAGTAAGAGAGGACAGTAGGGGGAAGAGAAAAAGAGAAAGGGGTGGGGAGAAAAGGAAGAGGAAAGAAGGAAGGAAGGAAGGAAGGAAGGAAGGAAGGAAGGAAGGAAGGAAGGAAGGAAGGAAGGAAGGAA
>NW_012152840.1:172277-172808 GCF_000956105.1 Propithecus coquereli
AGGAAGGAAGGAAGGAAGGAAGGAAGGAAGGAAGGAAGGAAGGAAGGAAGGAAGGAAGGAAGGAAGGAAAGAAGGAAGGAAGGAAGAGTTCCATGATTAAGGAAGTTTTTAAAACATGTATTTTATAGTCATTAATACAGACATGTGCTCTGATCATAAACTCAACTACTTTTGGCTTCATTGTGAGCTGCACTCATTCAACTTGTTCTTTAAATTCTTTAGTACTTTTAAGCCACTGACTTTGTAACATTTTTCCAATCCATCAACTCTCTTCTTGTGGCTCAGATTCCTTTCTCATCTTAATAACTCTTGGCGATATGCTAAATTCCTGTACCTTCTGGTTCTGTTATCACACCCTTGTGATAAAACCCAATCCTGGATGAATCCAGTAATGTGCTTTCACCCATCTCCTTCCACCCGACAGCTGACCACTATAGAACAAGTGAGACACAGAATAAATGATCACCAGTAATTGGCCCTCCAACTCTATCCAGCAATCCAACCACGCTTGTCTAAGCATTTCACTCTCCA
>NW_012152840.1:175530-197114 GCF_000956105.1 Propithecus coquereli
TGGTTTTGATTTGCATTTCTCTAGTGATTAGAGATGTTCAGCATTTTTTATATGATTGCTGGCCATTATTCTGTCTTCTTTTGAAAAGTTTCTGTTTATGTTCTTTGCCCATTTACTGATGGGGTTGTTTGATTTTCTTGTTGATTTTTCTGAGTTCTAGATACCTCAAAGAGCTAAAAATAGAAATACCATTCGATCCCGCAATAGCACTATTAGGCATCTACCCAAAAGAACAAAAGACATTTTATAATAAAGACATCTGCACCCGAACGTTTATGGTAGCACAATTCACTATTGCAAGGATGTGATAACAACCCAAGTGCCCATCAATCCATGAATGGATTAATAAAATTTGGTATATGTATACAATGGAATACTACTCAATTATAAGAAACAATGGTGATCTAGCACCTCTTATATTTTCCTGGATAGAGCTTAAGCCCATCCATCACAGGGTAATAATATTCTTTGGGGCTTGAGGGGTTGGGGGTGGATAAACTCACAACTAATGGGCATGGTAAGCATTGTAGGGGGGAAAGGAACACCTCAAATCATGGTTTGGGTGTGGCAAAGTCATAACATATAACCAAAATGTTTGTACCCCCATAATATCCTGAAAAAAAAAAGTTCTTTTTGAACTATAAATAGAAAGCATATCTATCTAGCCCCAGTCAGTGGAACACCATAGACACAAAGCTGTGAAGCAATACATTTACATGGGCTTTCACTGTTATATAATATTGTTGGATATTCTGCCTGTACCATATACTTTTTCTTCAGTATTTCCTATTGGGGTGGTGGAACCAAGAGAGGAGACCAGGAAGTCTTCTCAATTATTTCTTCTTTATTCCAGGCACCAAGACCTGCTGATTCCCTCTCTCCTGACCTTTTCCTCACTAGTCACTTTCCTCTTTTGCATTCTTGTTGAACTATTGAGACTGATTCCTCATGTCTTATCTCTTTTTCTGGGTTCTTAAGTGGTCTTGCATCTAGACTTATCTCCATCCAATTATTACTTTAAATTCTTGAAAAATGATTCTTCTAAAATGCAAACCTGTTCATATTTTTTCTTTTTGCTTTTATTATTTTTATAGCTTCACATAAAAAAAAAATGTAAGATGCAATTTAAGGCAGAATACCCTAGCACAATCCCACTCTCAGATCTGAAGCTAAAGTCTGGCATAACATATGTAGAGCACCCAGCATAGTATAACATGTACTCTACATATGGATGATGTACAGCATAGCAGTGATATAGAGAAGCTGTTGCACTAATATTAAATTCTCCATCTAGGTAAAATGCTGCGCTCAAATCTTTCTGACAGTGCAACTAATTTTATCCAGAATCGGGCTGGGAGGAAAAGGCACTTGTGTATTCCTGTATGGGTAACAAAGGAGAAGAGGCTTATTTACTCTGCTAACAGAGGCTTTTCCACTCAAGTGCAGTTAGAGCTACAAAGGGTAGATATAACCAGAAGCAGTTCCTTCAGCTTGGATATAAATTGGAAAAGCTCCATGCATTGGCATGAAAAATCGTAGGCATTGGGGTGCAATTTTTTAAAAAATAAGCGAAAAAAAGCCAATAGCGAGGATGGGTGGCAGCACATAGCAGAGACAGCTGCAGGTCACTGTTTTCTATCTGGAGAGCATTTGAAAGTGCTTCTGAGGTTCGTCAAATATTTGCTGAGAATTTCATGCATACTCATGGTATAAGA
The DNA here is from genome assembly GCF_000956105.1 of Propithecus coquereli. Classification (NCBI taxonomy): domain Eukaryota; kingdom Metazoa; phylum Chordata; class Mammalia; order Primates; family Indriidae; genus Propithecus; species Propithecus coquereli. The sequence continues at coordinate 177,246 of NW_012152840.1, forward strand.
AGAACTTTAACATGTTAGTCTTCTGCCTAAAGTTTTATTAAAAAAAAATTCTACTGAAACAAACAAAATGTTTTTAAAAAGTGGTAAAAAAATTCCAGAGAAAATGGCAAATGTATATATAGACTTTAAAGCCTGACAGACCGGGGTTAGATTCTAGACTCTAATTGCAAGTGCCATCTTGGGCTTCCAAACTTCTTTAAGTCTAAATTCCTCATGTATAAAATTCAACACTTATCTCATGAGGTTATAGGAGTCACTAAATGTTTTAAAGTATGCAAAATGCCTAGTACCTAGTGAGGGCTGGATTAGTGCTAGTCTTCACTCCTCAACTGTCACTACTATAAGGCATCCTTAGATACACATTTATTAAGAATATCTCTCAATGGCATAAGGATTAGAATTTTTTTCTGTGAACACCACTGTAGCAGAGTGCCTCAATATCAGTGCATAAAAATCTGCCGTAGTTTTATATTAGAGATATAAGACTTAATGTCAAATATTTCTGCGCTTAAATCACCTAGAGTTGAAAAGAATAAAGGTCTTTTCTGAAAAGAATAAAGGAAAGTAACTTTCTTTTGTAAGCTTTTTATTTAAAATCGGACTTCTGGCTGGGTACAGAGACGTGCATCTGCAGTCCCAGCTACTTTGGAGGCGGAGGTGAAAGGATTGCTTCAGCCCAGAAGTTCAAGGCCTGTCTGGGCAAAACAGTAAGACCCCCATATCTAATAAAAAGAAATTAAAATTGGACTTCTAAACCTTAGGCAAGATGGTAGCACTTAATTTGCCCTGTCCTCCGTGACCTAGAGATCTCCTTAGTACTGGGAGGGTCTGTATCCCATCTCATGATATATTACCTCAATTGTTTGAAAATCCCGTATTTCCATTGTATGTTATTTTGGGTGTGGACAGTCATCATACCTTGGAGAAAATAATAAAGTCATCCAAGCAAACTGTCTTCTCTCTTAGAGTAGCATTTGCAAAATCGCTGCCTTATTGCAACATTTAGAAGCCAGCAGTGATGGGAGCTTAGTCTTTAAGTCACTCCTCAGGTGTCTGGCCTTCTGAAACCTTGTTGCTTTCCATTTTCCCTTTGAGCCATGATGTTCTGGCACCTGCTTCTGCATCGAGTGTGTGCTCTGTCCAGTGACAGCTCTGCTGTCTCTTGTGAGCAGGCATTTTCAGTCTTGTGCCAACAGATTTACATCCTGTGCCTCCTGCTGCGGAGTTAGTGAGGCCAGTGAAAGTTGGCCTTCTAAGGCAGGTTCTTTCCTTGGCTATTACTTGTTTCAGTGAAATTCTGAAATAAAGCTCCAGTTGATGTTTTGAGATCTGATACTGCTTCTCTCTTATTCTCCTCACCTTTTCAATATACTAAGCCGGTGAGTCTCCAAGTGTGGTCCATAAACCATTGGGAGTCCCTGAGACCCCTTTAGGAGGTCAGTTAGGTTAAAAATATTTTCTTTATAATGCTAAGATGTTATCTGTCTTTTTCACAGTGTTGACATGTGTACTGAAGGTGCAAAAGCAATAATGAATTAAACTGCTGGCACCTTAGCACAAATCAAGACAGTGGCATCTACTGTACTACTATAGTAGAAATTGTGTTCTTTACCAACACGTATTCACAGAGAAGAAAAAGAAAGCCAGTTTCACTTAGCAATATCCTTAATCAAGCAATAAAATCATTGATTTTATTAAATTTCAACTCTAAAGATACATCTTATTATTATTCTCTATGACAAGTTGGAAAGTATGCCTAAAGCACTTCCATTTCATACTGAAGTATGAAGGATTTTTGGAAGAAAAAACATTTGTGTGATTGAATTGCAAACTGGACTAGCCACTTTTTTCATAGAATATGATATTTACTTTAAAGAATAACTGACAGATAAACTATGGTTATATAAACTTAGATATCTGGCAGACATTTTTGTGAAAATGAACAAAAGCACCTGCCACTTCAAAGGCAAAAAAACTCAGATTTGATGCCAATGATAACATTTGAACTTTTAAGCAAAAAACAGAATTTTGGAAAGCATGTATCAACTACAGTGGGCTTGACAACTTGCAAGTCTATAAAGATATTTTCTATGAGATTCTTGGTACTATTAAGAAAGATGATTTATTTATTTATTTTTTTTAATGCAGGGCAGCAGTGTGTTAACATTTGGAAAATCTGCATAGCTCAGTGAACCAATATTTTCCAAATGGGCAATAAATGATTGCACAAAATCACACATGGGTAAAAGATTCAAAAACTGGAAACAACTCAAATTTCCTCTAACTGATAAATGGATAAACTGTGGTACTTCCATACAATGAAATATTACTCAGCAATAAAAAGAGATGAACTGATATATGCAACAACATGGATGACTCTCAAATGTATTATGCTGAGTGAAAGAAGCCACACTAAAAAGAGACAGAGTCCACTTATGTGACACTCTGGAAAAGGCAAAACTACAGGGCAGAAAATAGATCCGTTGTTTCCACGGGCTAGGGGAAAAGGAGGAGTTTGACAAGGGGGCACAGGGGAATTTGGGGAGGTAATGGAAGTTTTCTCTCTATTGATTTGAATATTGTGTGCATTTGTAAAAACTCATAGAATTGCACACTAAGAAGGGTAAATTTTGCTCTATATAAATTATGCTTTAATAATAATCTTGAAAGGAACAAAAAGGGTTTATTTTTAAAGGGAGGGGTAAAGTAGAGAAAAGATTCAAACTCTTCCTTTATTACTGCTAAGACTGATACTAGAGAACGTAGTGTTCCTCTGTGGGCAAGTTACTGAAGTCAGAGGCTGTGCCCAATAAAAGCAGACCTCGTGCCCAGGGTCAGGCCTCTGTGCTTAAGCTCACTGCATGGTGAGACCAGTCAGAACACATGCTCCGTGGAGGTAGACTCCAAAGAGAAAGGCAGTGGCAGAAGCTGAGCTACATGTGCCCTGGTCCTCTCCCAAAGACTCCAGTCCGGCAACTCACTCGACCTCCATTAGAGGAATAGGGGTGGAAAAGGAAGCTGGTATTGGTTTTGGAAAAAATCTCTCCTTGTAGAAAACATAAATGGGAAAGAAAATTTCTCTGTTCATATTGCCAGTCAACTTTTTTAATGAAAAATTGAAGTATTTTGGGAACTAACAAAGCATAAATAGCAGGGCTTTAAAAAAAAGGCTTTTTTTTTTTTTTTTTTTTTTTGCAGCAAGTGCCCAATCCTCCTAATAGTATCATCTCTCAAAAACAACTTTTTCTGCAAGAAATTACTGAATGAGCACGGTCCACGGCTTATACATGTTCCAAATAAATTATGTGGGTTCCCTCACAATATCCACTTGACTACGTCATTTAAGTCTCCATGATTTGTCATAGGTACAAATTTTATAGCAGCCAGGGGTTGTATCTGTTTAATTATTGATGCATAGCGCCTAACACAGCATCATGGAGAGAGAATGTTAAAAATGATTTCTATTTAAAATGATAACGTGTACATATTGCTATAGTAAGTATGAATTCCCTGTAATTTAGTTTTCTTCACCCATCACATGTCTGCTCTCAAGAATTTGTCTTTACTGAGATTCTCATAATTTAAGAAAATATTTTATTTTAGAAATATTCACAGACAACTAGAACTTGAAAAAAATGACCATAATAATTAAAAAATCTGAGGCCTTTGTTATAAGTTTTTCAGTAGTGACCACATACTTAATCATTGAATCTATTTATGTTTTCTTTAGATTCACTATTTTCGAATCTGTGCCACCATTTTAAATGATATATTAAGTTCTAAAATGAACCTATAGGACAGGTCAGCTCAATAAATGAAACTCACTTTCAATTATGTATACTAATAATTGGGTGAGCTATGGTAAGTTATTTGGGACTTTGGGCCCATATATTCTCCTCTAGAAAGCAAGCCCAGAGATACTCAGAGGTGCTACCAATTTGGGATTGTAATGGAGCTCTTGATTCTATTACATGCATCACAGACTTTCTGGTGTACCCACAGCTGAAAGCTCCTTTAAAATAAGCCTTGGGGACCATAGAGAGATTGATCATTTATTTGAAATAATGTTATTTCTGTGGTTTAGTCTGTTTGTGCAACCTCTGGAAAATATTTTCTATCTTAACTTACAATAAAAAAGTATCGTTCACAATTGGGAGACTCTACTGTAGTGACCTATTTTGGGTATTTTTCCATTATGGCAAATAATATATTATACTTTTTAATGTCTTCTTTACGATGATGCTATTCTTTGTTCATCTGTATATAGAATAGATGCATCTCTCTAGTACATAATCATTTAAAAGTAAAAGGCAAAAGATTAACTCATGAACCAAAAAATATATATATTTATGTAGTTAAATATAGCATGCTATTATTTTATAAATCAATATGAAAGGAACAGAAATTGTCTATGCAAAAGATATATATGCTTTTACAGAATGTAGGTCGTTTGGCAGAGTGTTTTCTTTCCACTTGTTAAAGGAGAACAAATGCTGAAGCTCAAGGTTTTGTTGAACATCACGCCTCATTTTCTGCTGCTCTTGAGAATTCAATGAATGAATTTTCTAGATAACCAAATTATAATTTTAATATTCTGCAAAACTATTTATTTACCCTCTTACCCCCTAAAGGAAGTATTCTAATATTTATTAAATATTGTATCATCTTCCTAAGTCTTTGAACACAATTTAAACTATTCTTGATAATGTGAGGTCACTATTAATATCATGTTACCTCAACTGTAAGACTTCTTCATATTAGAAAACACTATTGCTACAAAAGCAAATTGCCTGGAAAAATAAATACAGCAATATTAAGAATACTCATTGACAAGATAGATGCATCTCAATTACAAAACATTAAAATGGGGCTGTGGAAATTACATCTTTGAATGCAGAAACTATTGATATTAATTCTTAAAATGTTCCTCAATATGCAGCAAAGTGCTTTTGCTGCTGGCTGTCTCCTCACTGCCTGAAGATTCTCAGTTGTCACTTCTCACCCATGTCACCTGCAGTCTAAATTCCTGTCCATTCCCTTTTATTTTGCTGCTGCCAAGAGCCGCTAGCGGTGAGTTGGGAAAGGCAAATGGCAAACTTGTCAATAATTATGTGGTAAATAATAGCAGTGAGATTGTTCCCTGAGGCCCTCAGGACATACTTCAGTGGTGAAGTTTTGTGACAACTGCTTGTATGCTCAGAGATCTTGCTTCACATCTAGCATCAGGACTATGTTCCAATGAACTATAATTGCCAGGAACTTGTACTTTGGATGAGTGGTGTGTTAACTGCATTAGGAATGTGGAAATGCATTTTATATAGACTACTGACTGGAATTCCACAATCCTTTGTTTTCATAACTTGAAAGAAATATGCGAGATGTGGATATCACTACACCCTCGTTTCAGAACTGTCAGGAGACCCACTGAGATCTCAGGGACAAGGGCATGTGGGAAATAGGAACGTGGGAGCAGGGAGGATACCACATTCGCCTTACTATCAGGGCTAGTGTCTTAAGGCCCCTGGCACAGGGCCCCATGTCTGTAGCAAGCATCCCGGTGGTATTTCCAGGGGAGTAGCAGAGCATGAGAAATTAAGCCAGAGGAAAAATGCAAGTCTTAGGTGACTTTTAGTCATGAAAAGAGCACTGGAATGGCTTCTTCATGACAGTACTTCAGTCAGTGACTTTACAGGGGGTTGAAGAAAGGGGAAAAAACTCCTATAAGCCCAAGGAAAGTATATTAAAAGGCTGGCCAGGGTCTTAAAATTCCAGAGAAGTGAGATGGTGTTCCAGCTGGTAATTGGGCTGCCTGAAGAAAAACTCTGGGAAGGCCCAATATGTCTAAGTGGATCAACAGGATAGGAGTAGAGAATACAATCACTCAAGGGGTTCATGGTGTTTGTCTTTCTCCCTTCTATAAGTGAGACACCAGCTATGTCAGCAGCAAAGAGCTATCTCAGCCATCACCAACAGGTAGGTTTTAGGACCCCTGATTTCCTTTTTGTGAGAGACCTCATGGGTCAGAGCCTGAAGATCATGAATGCCAACTTCCCTTGTGAGAACTTGGAAAATCAAGAAGTGACAAGTGCATCATTGTCTTCAAAGTCTCTGGTGTCACAAATTGGAAGGTACCATCAATGGAAGGACAAACATAAATTTAGCCAAAGGTCTGTTTAAAAGTCAATTGTTTGCAATTCTAAACTCTTCTGGTCTGGGGCAAGAAACTCTTGGGGAAAGATGACAGAAATATTCATGTGATAGACAGAAAAAGAAGTGACCTGACTGAGTCTGTGGAGTGGAGAAAAAAATGTATGGAAAGTGTGAAATTGAATGTGGAGACAAAGAGGAAAAGACGAACAGTGAGAAACTATGAGCACCAGATCTTCAAGCCGGTTTGTTCTTTGGGGAATGTTTCAGAGCCCAGAGCCATTTTTACCCACCCCCTGCCTTTTCTTCCAATGAGATTGGTTTATATACTCCCTTTCCATAGCAGTAGTTGCCACTGACCACTGCCCATAAAATTTTTTGCCTCCCTTCTATTATCTGAGCAATTCAAAAGAGCTTTGTTGTTCCTATTGTTTTTGATGCTGCTGAGGATATCAATGTAAATAACAGAGAACCAGATGGGTAGTGTATATTTTCCTCTTCTTTCTCTTCTTTCCATCATTGTATATCCCACAGTCATTTTGCATGTTCTGTGAGTAAGACACTCTGCCAAGCTCTGGGGCTAAAAATAAGAAAAGTGCTTGCAGTGTCCTCTTGGAGCTTACAGTCTAGGAGAGAGACATGCACAGAAAGAAAAATTTGACCCTTGAGAAAGTGCAGCATGAGAGGAAGGGGAAAGAATTGAGCAGGATGTAGTCTCAGGTAAAGTCCTAATCATGTAAAGAATTAGAGCTCAGAATTTTAATAACCTGCTTAAGATCATACAGTTAATAAAGAATAAAGCTAAGGTTAGTTCTTGATAAATCAAAAATCCATACACTTTCTACTATACCAACTTTTTTCTACAGAGCATAGACCCAAGAGAGCCAAGATTTTAAACTAACTCAACTTTGTTGAGGATGAAGAAAGGCCACTTTAATGAGAATGTCCTTGACTATACAGTTTGAGCTAAACTTAGAGTCCGATAGAGGTTATATTCATTAGCCTCAAGGGCAAAAAAAAGGAACAATAACAAAAATGCTTGAGGTATTAGCCAGTTTTAGATAATTGTTTTTATATGATCATGCATTCATATACATAATGTTTTCTTCAGTGGTATCTGTTACATGCAAGAAAATGTTTCAGTGGAGGTTTACGTTAATACATGGCTTGTGTAATTGAGGAAATGAAGGAATTGAGGAACCTCTTAACCCTGAAAATTTACAGGTCACTATATAAACCATAATAGGCTCATTTTGCTTCATCTTTTGCATAATCATTTTGGTTCCTAACACTTAACCATTGAAAGGGCACAGAATAACTATGAGGAAAGCTAAAGTTTGCCTGAGCTGTAAAGCTTCAGAAACCTCTACTTTAGAGAATTTTAAAGAGATCTGATTCACCTTCTCTATTCACCCAAAGTGAAAAAGGCAATGAAAATATTTATTGACCAATATTTGGGGCCCAAACCATGCTACTTCACAATACAATTATCTTATCATGTAGGGGTTAAGTTTGTTCCTGGAGCTGCCATTTTGTAGCTATGTGAATTTAGACGTGTTACTCTGCTTTAGTTTTCTTGCCTATAAAACAGGAGCATAATATGCCCTGTAAAGTGCTTGGACAAGTGCTGGGCATGTAATTAGTGGTTGTTTTGAACTTTAGGTCACTAATTCCTCCACCAAAGTCCAAAATGCAAGTCCCTCCAAAGATCTCTACTTTCTTATATTCTGTCAGCAAATTTTGCCTCTGCTAACATCCTCCAGCTGTTGCCTGTTGTCCCCATCCTATTCCCTGTGCTCTCTGAAACTTCAGTTCCATTGTAAACAAACACTCCTAAACGTTAGGGTTTTCCCTGACAATTTTTTCACCTCAATTTCTTCTCTTAATTGAAATTTAGCTCTATTCTAATGGTAATGTTTTCTGTTTTGTCATTCAAAGGAGATGATGAAGGGCTATTTTTTTTTTTTTTGCCTCACTATCAAAAGGCCAAAAAGATGAAGAAAGAATTAATTTTCAGCGTTCTTATTCTCCGTTTTCGTTACCAGCTCTTTCACTTTCTTATTTAAAAACTTTCTTTTTTAAGATTTATGTCATCTGCCTGTACCACTCTGTCTATATCCTAAATAGTTAACTTCTACTGATCCGTTCTTTAGGATCACCTAAAGAGGGGGAAGAGAAAAGGGAAGGGGAGAGAAGGAAGTGGGTGGTGGAAGGAGAAGGCAGAGGCTTCCTTCCCATAACCTCCATGAGGTTGAAGTTTACAGTATATGGACCTCTAGGGATAATGAAGAGAGAGAGATACTTCTTTCCAAACTGAGAAAACCAAATCATCGGAAAAATAGGAAGAGATCAGTTCACAGTCTTCTAGGCTAAGAAATTTGAATGTTACCCTAAAAGCTGTAGGGGGCTACTCAAAAATTTTGAATATTGGAGGGAAATCAGATTTGAATTTCAGGTCACTGTAGCTACATTGTGGAAGGTGTACTAGGAGCTATTGCTAGATATGATGGAAGGCTGTACCCAACCAGACTAGAAAAACGAAGGATTTGAGACATATGATGGAAGTAGATTAACTAGGACTTGGGGAATGTTTAAGATATTGGTGGGAGGAGAGCCCGAAGTGGCCTCCAGGTTTTTGTTTTCACAGCTAGATAAATACAGATACTATTGTATTTTGTCATAATGGAAATTCTTAATATATGAGGTTATTGTAAGGATTAAATGAGTTAGTACATTTAAAGTGTCTTAAACTATTGCTGGCATGAACTATTATGTTTGCACAGCTACTGACTACACAAAGACTTTTTATGTCTCTGTGAGGGAGAAGAGGAGAGGTGAGCACAGATGATTAGCTTAGTTTGGGACTTGAGGTAGCGGTGGGCCCCTTGGACATCCAGATAGATTATATAGAACTCAACACCCAACAAAATTTAGCTTGCAGCTATGAATCCAAAGGTCTTAAGTACAGTGACAATCATAAATTTAAGTCATTAAATATATTTAAAAGTAAATAGTGTAAATAGAGTGAAATAATAATTAAACCAAAAACAAAGCCCTGAGCAAATCAAGGTTTAGCAAGGAGGCAGAGAGGTAGAGAGAGTGAGAGAGATTGAGGAGCCTTAGAATGATAAACCTTGGTAGAAATTCAGAAGACTACTATAAACATTAAGAGTTGAAATAAGGAGGGAATGTCAGCACTGTAAAATGTTGCTGAAAGTTAAATTAGAATTAGCAAAGTTCAGTTAGAATAAGCACTGAAATGTGGACTAAGTCATAAAGAGGATGTTGGTTAACATACCTAGGGATATTTCCATGGAATAGTAGGGCTATTCCCTACCGTAGAATAGTAGGGCTATTCCCTACTATGGAATAGTAGGGCTGTTTCCTAATTCAGGGCTGTTGAAGTCTGCAGAAATGAGGAAATGAGAGAATAAGACCTCTTTTTCCGAAGTTTGCTTGGGAGGGGAATGAAAGAAAGTTGAATGTACCTAGAGGGAAATGAGAGTTATTAAATGGAGAGACTGGAGTATACTTATTTATGGAGGAGCACAAGAGAGGCAAGTGAGGGGGACTGGGGACAGAGGAGAGGAAGAGAGGATGGATTTAGACTGGGGCGTGCTGGGATTCAGAGGAAGTGGGGGAGGGATTACACTAGACCAGAAGAGCACATCCTCCCTGTTGTAGGAGGGAAGGTGAAAAGATTGACACAGGCAGAGATATGAAGCTGTTGCTATGGGAGAAAATTGAGATAATTTTCTCCTGAAGGGCTCAGTGAAGTGGGAAAGTTATCTACCAAGTTATCTACCAAGAGATAGGGGAAAAATGGTTGTGTTTGAAGAGAAATCTAAAAGCTTGAAATAAAAGCAGGGCGGGCATGGTGGCTTATGCCTATGATCCCAGCAGTTTGGGAGGCTGAAGCAGGAGGATCACTTCAGGCCAGGAGTTAAAGACTAGCCTGGGCAACATAGTAAAACCTCATCTTTACAAAAAATAGAAAAAATAGCTGGGTGTGGTGGTGCTCACCTGTAGTCCCAGCTTCTAGGGAGGCTGAGGCAGGAGGATCACTTGAGCCCAAGGACTTGGAGGCTGCAGTGTGCTACGATTGCACATTGCACTCCAGCCTGGGCAACAGGGCGACACCTCCTCTCAAAAAAAAAGGGGGTGGGGGAGAGAGAGAAAAAGGAAAAAGAAACAAAAGTAGAATAAAAGAACCATCTAGGTTTAAGTAAGAAGATTTTTGGGCCACCCGAAGGACCTACCTGAGATTAGAAATTATGAATTCATGTTGGTGGCTTTTCACAAGGTTAATCATTAGTAGAAATCTTCTTACTGCCAATGTCCCTTGATTGTTGCTTGGATGCTTTACCTAGATTCTGATCTCTGTGCTTTTCCACGTCACCTGGACCACTCCCCTTTGATTGATTCCAGTATTATGGGTCTGAATCCCGCTTCCACACTGCTCCAAATGGGACTCCAGACCCATTATCTGGCTGTATCCACACACCCTACCTTCTTTCTCCTCATTGAGCTAACATTAAAGGACCTGACTTCTGAAGCACCTGACGTTCTGACAGCCACAGGAAAGCCCCCAGTCCTCGTCCCACTTGAGAGTCCAGACTTGAAAGAACAATCATTTTATGAGCAAGTGATTACCAACCCTGGTTGGGTGGAAACGCAGGTTATCTTCAGATATCTGAGGGAACTTGTTAAAATTATTTTTTCCCCAAAACAATATTAAATTTACTTTAACATATATATTGTGGGAAAAGGGTTGGGAAATTAAAATTAAATTTTCACAGGGAATTTAACTTCCAATAAAATTTAGCCTCTTTTTGGTAGTAGATCGTTGTGAGTCATTGAGATAATCCCCATCCCCAGAAACATTGAGTAGTGCAGAGATTGGAGCAGAGACAGCATAGCTTTGAGAATGCAGATGTTCCTGAGTTCTCCAGGGCTAATTTCATATAAAGCCTATTTCTCAATGGGTAACTTCCAGGGTTCCCAGCACTAGAGAGACCAAATTGGTTTGGCAGCCAGGGTTGGGGAAGGTAGAAGAGGGAGTTGGAGGAGGGGAGGGGGATGGGAGTGTGAAGATTTCTCCATTTAGTAGAGTGTAGTATCTCTGAAGAGTGGCTGTCCTCCTCACATCACCTCCTGGAGGCTGGACTGGATGTTCTTGAAGAGAGAAAAATGTGAACAGGAACCACAACAGAATTATCAAGAATGTGTAGGTTGGCTATAAAAAGGAAAGATTGATGCCGTGGTAGTCATTTTGATATTTGCTTAGCTGGGCTCAGATAATTTGTCCCAGTACTGTCTGGATATGGGTAGGAACCTTGATAAGGTGGATGGAGGGCATCGAGGATTACCCCTGGAGGTCCCAGTACCCAGGGTGTGTGTGAGGTGAATGTGCCGTGCCGGCCCAGAATTGGGTCACTCAGTGTGGATGAGATTGGGAGCCCCAGACTTGGAGTGGAAAAGAAAGGGGCACACTTCAGGGGAATGCTGTGTGAGAACTGCACTCCGTAGGCAGCTGCCAGATGTGGCTGAGGGTCAGCCAGGGCAGCCTATGCTTAGGAAAATTGTTTGAGTCCCCCAGCAGGAGGACATACCAAAGTCTTCACTCACCGGCAAGTCTGTATGCAGTAAGTGAAATTAACAGAGCAGACCAACAGAGGGCACAGAACCTTTGCAGTCATCAGTTATATCAAGAGTTGATAATTGTCTTATTCTGTCCATCTGTATTAGTCAGATGAACCAATAAACAACAAGATGGGTGTGTATAATGTATGTATAAATATGTATTTTTATATAGTCACATATATGTATGTGTATATATATTACTCCTTATAATAAGTAATTTATTATAAGGAATTGACTCACATGATTATAGAGGCTAAATCTAGACCCAGGAAAGTCAATGGTATGGTTCCAGTCCAAGTACCGATGTCCAAAGGCCTGAGCAGCAGGAGAGCTGATGGTGTAAATCCCAGTTTGAGTCCAAGTCCAAAGGCCGAAGGAGAATGTCCCAGTTCGAAGACAGTTGTGCAGAGAAAATAACTCTCCCTTAGCCTTTTGTTCTATTCAGGCCTTCAGTGGATTAGATGAGGCCACCCACATGGAAAGGGCAATCTGCTTTTACTCAGTCTTTCAATTCAAATGTTAATCTCATCCAGAAACACCCTCACACCCTCAGAAATTGTGTTTAACGAAATACCTTGGCACCCCATGGCTTAGTCAAGTTGATTCACAAAATTAAACATTACACCATCCCAATACTAGAAGTTTAAAAATGAGCAGAATTTCTCTTCATAATTAGACTAAAGCTTTTTGCAGCTGGCAATGAGTGAAAACTCATTTAATCAGACCAAGGTGCTAAGGGGGCTGTACAATATTTGGGACATACTTGCACTAAAACATTATTTATTGTTCATTTGAAATTCGAATTAAAGTGAGCACCCTCTGTTTTATCTTTCAAACCTACTACCTCCCCTAGACCAGAATGAGTAATAATTTGAGTTAGGAAATTAGACAGACATTTTGATTTCATTCTTTTGACACCCTATATATGAGAAATAAACTGTACTGGTTCATTACAATAGAAATATGTTGGGAATAGCAACAAATAATGCCTGTTAATGTGTTAACATCTGAAAAGGAAGTTGTAAGATTATTTGATTCTCCACCTCTAAGCCACCCAGAATTCTAAAGGCCTTGATATCTAGACTTCTAGTACAGAACGAAATCATAGAACTGAAATTCTGGTTCCCTCTAACCCTGAATAAATGATTTGAGCTTGGAAAATCATAGAGTTTTAAAGCTGTAAGGGATGTTAGGGATCATCACTCGATTAAAACTTCTTTTGTGCTTTTAAATGAAAAATTGCTGGTTTTAAAGAAGAGAAGTTATTTGGATGATCTTTCAGTGCTGCTGCCTGACATTCAATAAAGCAGAACATCTAAGTCTTACAATCAAACAGCTATAACTGCGCTGTCAGGTACAACTTTTTAAACCTGTCAAACAGTCATTAGTTCTTCCTTCTTAAAACATCTAACTTTGAAGCTGTCTAACCTTTTCCTGAGAAAATTCAAAGCATAAGTTCATTTCATGAAAAATTACCTAGATAGAGTGATTCCTTTCTTAAAAAGTACTTCTGAGAAAAAAAGCATTTTAATTATTACATTTCCAGGAAAAACTAATTGTGAATCTTGCTGATTAGAACACCTCTATAGCTGCTAGTTATATCTCCCTAAATAATTGAATGTTTAAAATTGTAATTGTCATCTTTCTCTTTTATAAGGGATCAAGAGCATAAAATTTCTTTGGTTTTATCATGATCCAGAAAAATGTCAGCTCTACATCACTGCATGAATTAATAGATGTCCAAAGTACCAGTAAGTTTAAAATTCATGAGACAAATGAGCTTTGCTGGTATCTTTTCTCTTTGTATTTAATATCCCCATTCTTGATACAGGGAACAAAGGAGTAATGGCAGAACCATTACTCTTAAAGAAGGTCTTAAAGTTTCTGCTTGGATGTGGCTCATATCACTTCCACTCACATTCCGTTGCCCAAAGCCACCCCTGACATCAGTGTGGTTGGAAGTATACTCCTTCCATGGGGATGAACACCAAGGAGGGACCTGGATAGCCGAGTCCAATAGAGAAGTACAGTGAATATTTTAAAAACAAGAAAAGCAAACTAAAGCCCAAAGCCCACACCACTAAGTTCATGAGTTGCCTCTTTATGATCTGTTCATAGATTTTCTGTTTATTTGTATTTGGCCCCCTGTTATGGATATATGTACATATGTTCATAAATACAATAGCTTGTCAAATTCCTTTCTTAGCATCCCCCTCTCCCATTTATTTGTTCAGAAAGAAATGTAATCAAATATTTCTAGAATCACTTTAAGGGGATTAATGTTCAAGTTACACCAATCTGAAGGGTTTTTTTGTTTGTTTGTTTATTTGTTTGTTTCCATGCAACCCAATATCCCACTGTGTTTCTTTCAAAAACCTAAAATCTCATCATAGGGAGTGCTAACAGCTTTTGCCAAACAGTGATCTCTTCTTGGAAAAACCTATGGATTACTTCCTGTCTTTGTCTCCTAACCAAACCCCTACAGTCCAGGGAGTTTCATCTTACAGTTTTTATCTCAATATAGATAATACTGAAATATAAAAACTTAAAAAAGTAAGGTGGTGAAGAATAAGAAAAAGCAAGGACAAATTAGGTTAAATAGATTGGTGTATGAAAGATAAGGACTGATTTTGAAACATGAAAATTCTTTGTTTAAAAAAAAAAATCACAGCTAAAGTGATTGTAGATTTTGGCAAAGCATTTTTAATTGGAGCAAGACAACATGGTTTCATTTAGTTTCTTTCCTGAGCCTCACGACGAGATGCCACAGAAATCTCCTGCTGAAAAAGAGCACACAATACTGCAGCTCCAAATAGCAGGTACTTTTAATCTGTGTGTGAGGGCAGAGACACAGCCATGATCCTTGTACCCTGAATACCCTTCAAAAATGAGCGTCTCTTAAGATGGTGGATACTTCTTGGGTGAGGGCTAGAAATAAGAAAAGATAGAGTAGTTGAAATGTCATTTTTATAAAAGGTGCTCTTTGCTCTTCTTTGAATATCATTGAATGGCTAGGAAATGGTCCGCGATGCACCAAGCAGCTTTCCTTTGCAGCCTAAAGGAAGCCCGGCTGTGAATGGCAGAGCACACCTACCTCTCCTGTTCTTTTAGCCCTGCGTGACCAAGGGTGATGATAAGTGACATCCTTGGGGTATGATGAAATAGAACAAACGGATCTGGAATATCTGAAGCATGCTCTGTTTGTGTCAGAAGCTCTGTCTAAATCAAACGTGGTAGAGAGCATCAAATAGCCTGTCAAGGAGTCTGGCAGCATGGCTTCTCAAATCTATGCTGGTTAAGGTTTGCAGGGCTCCCAAATGGATTTCATTATCTTGGGGAAGATGTGTGAAAGCTGAAGGTCGGAGCCACTGAGTGAGAACCATGTTACAGAGGAGAGTAACAGAGAGTGTTAATATTCACTTCTGCAAACTAAGCAGCTGCAATGTGACTGCACACCTTCACTGCAGTAACGGGTGTTGTTTATAGGAGGATGTAATAAGTGACTGTTTATGGACACCCATGGTGAACATTTAGAGGTTAACATTGGCTAAGTTCTAAATGCCATCCCTATACGTAGTTCGTTCAAGTGGAAACAACTATTTCTTAAGGCAACTCATAAAAGCATCTGAAACCAATGGCATATTTATATGCTCTTATAATATAAAATCAGTCAACCCGATTGAACCTAAATTTTATTTTTACAAAGGAAATTCATTTTTGAATCATGATTTATATCATATTAACATTTTGTGTAACAGTGAGCTGGCCCAAAACCCTACTAAAAACATCTATTTTTAGGAATCCATGTTTATAATTCATTTTTTGTATTCTTATTTTTATGTTTAGTTCTTTAAAAGAAGATAATTTGCTTTGAGAAATACATGGGTAGTAGCAAAGACAATTCAAAGGGTTAAGTTTATCTAATATATATTTGATATTTAGATTTTTACATTTGGAGAGTATTTTGATTAATTCTCCTTATTTTGTCTCAGAAAAAATATCATATAAACTGTAGATAACAACTCAGTTATACTTTTTTTGGAAAATAAACATTTTCATGCTTAAAAATTGCCTTAGGGTGGAAGAATAGAAGATATTCTCTCAAATTTGACCAGAAATATTTTTTTCAATGCATAACAGTATTGTACACTTAATAGGCCTTCTGTATATTTTTCTTAAATGAGTCTGTGAAGGAGAACTATCATATAAAATGACAATCTAAATAAAATCTCCCAAATGGCATTACTACTACTGGTAAATGAATCACACATTGAAAGCATTGACTGCCTGCTGTAGATGGTATTTTTTAAGTCCCCATTGAGTTCCATTTTGAAGAACCAAATCATTATCATACGGGTAGGGAGAATAATATGATACTTATTTACACTAGAGGAAAGAGAAGAAATTTAAGTCAGCCTGATCAATTCAAGCCCTGTGCATAATGCTCTGTCAATAGACACACCATGAAGCAGATCCAGTTGAATGCTAATCCTTCCATTTTTAAAAGGTTACAAGGCATGTTAGCTTCATGACTTCCATTAAAACCAATGGGAGTTGTACCATTACCATGCTTTGGAAAGAATGCCCTCTAATGCTATTGATTTTGATCTTTTGAACTCAAGCTCTGATGCCTGTGTCCATTGACAACTACCCTGCATAGTTCTTACAAGATTCTGTCCTACTGAAGTGCTAGATTAGTGAGTAAGCTCCTTTTTCAAATTAATCATCTTATCTATCAGAGACAAATGTTTTTATCTCAATACTCTTAGAATTGCCACATATCAAGCTTATTTCCCATAGTTAGAGTATATAATTCAAAAATTCCAACCATGGGTTTTGCAGAAGTAAATGGAAGGCCCAGCCCAGGAAAAGGGGGCTATAATGACATGATCAGATTTTTACTATAAGAAATGCAGTGTGCCTGAAGAATGGCTATTTGATTACAAAATGTGCACTGGCAGGGCAAGACAGGAAGCCGAGGGACCAATAGGAAGGCAGCTGAACATAGCCAGGCTGCGGATAATGCAGATAATAGACTAGAGTATGAGCACCAGTTAGATACACACCAGATATGTAGGGAAAATGAAAAAATTCTGATGATACTTAGGTTGTGGAATTAACATTGGCCAGGCTTGTAAAGTAAGAATGAAGAGAGTGTCATTAACAGTCATATAATGGGGATTGGTAGGCTATATAGCAAATGGGAGAGCCCAACCAATGAGGACAGCAATAACTTAGGTCCAACCCATTGTTTCCAAGCTGTCAATCCCAGTTAAAAAAAAAAAAAAATCTTCACTTGGATGTTAATGTAAATCTCCCAATTTTTATATATTAGGATCATTGTCTAAGTATCATAATATATATCTAAAGGCTAAATCTGCCCATTTGCTGCCCTTTGAGGTCTTCTACATTTGTCCCTAGCACATTTTTAGGACTCAGTAAATCTAAATGTATGTTGGATGGATGGATGAATAAATGAATGAATGGAGTAGTGTGGCTTTAAGGTTTTCTATGCCTCATTGTTTGTGATTTTAAACTGAGCTTATATGTGTACAGTCCATGCTTCATACTAATTGCATATTTCAGGAAAAAAAATCCCTGTTTGGTAGTGTGAAGGTAAAATTGTCTTAAAGATTTCTTTACATAAAAATCATGTTTTTATTTTTATTCAAAATCTCTTTATTCTTGTTCATTTATTCAGTTTTCTATTAATATTTGTAACAGGTATAAATGATGATAATTCAACAGCTAGCACCAGGGTTCTCTTAGAAATCACATTTTTTGAAAATCTTTTATCAATCACGTTAGGAAGAACTTTGAAGATTAAAACAAAGGCGTAGCTAAAATGAATGCTCTGCATCAGAAAGAACCACAAATTGGGGATGGAGAGATAAGAAAAGGAGAAAGAAAGACAAGATACTAGAAGGGGAAAAAAAAGAAAAAGCTAAGGAAGAGGCCAGTAACTGTGATGTTGAAGGAATTTTTTTTCTTTTATTTTCTTCTTTTGTTCTTTGTTCTACTTTAAACCCTCTGCTTTGGAAACTCAGGCATTATTGGTCCGGATTTCTTTTTGTAACATATGTGTTTAAGTTTAAAAATGCCCTGATATATACTTCTTTACCTTCCTCATCCACATTCGGGTATGTGGAACCTTCTTTCTTCACAAGCTCCATGAGAACAAGCCCCTTTGTATCCCCCACTATCTCCACAATGGCCTTATCATGGAATAATTGTTTGCTGCTAATGATATTTGATCTAAAGGCAGTACATCTAAAAAGAATATCCAGTTACCACTATACCTCATTAAAAGGCCTCATCAAGTGACAAAAAACACTGAACAATGGGCATAACAGAGTGCTATGAGAGGTTTATGCTTTGTAACCAGAAATTATAGATCATTTATAATAGGTGCTACTTTGTTTCACAATCATAATTTAATCAGCACAACAACCCTGCTAGGTGATATGATCCCACTATACAGAGGAGGAAAAGAAAAGTCACAAAGACTAAATGAGTAGCCCAAAGCCACACAGCTGTATTGCACAAGACTTAATAGCTCCATGTATCCTGATATTTCCCCTTTTCCCCACTACTAAAAATGATTCTGTATAGTATCATGTCATGTCTGTCTTTAGAGCAAAATAGTGCTTTTTTCAAAGTGTATATATTCACATATCACTGCTATCATTCAGATTGTTTTTTTCGATGGTCAACTTTGACATTAATACAGTGTTCCTTAAATTTCTGCATCCCCGTTTTCATCATATACATCTAGTTAACCATTTTTAATTCTCAGAAATTCTTTTCAAAAATAAATCAAGAATTACTTTCTTCAGCTGTCAAGATTTCATGTATTTAAAATTAAGAAATTACTTCCTTAATTTAGCTCTTATTCTTTGTCTATATGTAAGCTCAAATTTATTGAGCCTTTATTTTTTGCATCGTCCTATTTAACAATGGCATAGCAAATGTAAAAGATATAAAGTATATGATTTATTTCCTTCCTCTGTAGGATACAACTTTGATGGATTCAGATCACAATTAGAGAACAATATAAATTACAAAATGATAGAAAATGTGATTAACTAAGCTGCATCAGAATTCACTATTCTTCATTGAGTAGTTTTACAAATTGGAGTTTTCACAGTTCTTCCTTTCCATTATATTCGAACAGGGTGACCATTTAATTTATTGTCCAAACGGATACACTTTGGGAGTTAAAGGGACAAGAAAATGGGACAACAGGGCTAACCAGACTGCCCTGGGACAATCCAGATGTGTGGTTGCTCTAGATTTAAGTCACCTTAGACCACATGAGTATGGTCATTTCCCCTTACCTAAGCTGTTCAATCCAAGGTAGATCTCAGCAATGCTGGTCTCAGGAGATACAGTGTCACTAACTATAAACTTCACGGGGGCTTAGTCACCTTCTCAAGACTATCTCAGCTATTTGTGTTTTGTTGCCATCGGAGAACAGCAATGTCACAATTATAGCTCTGAGAGTATAAAAGGACACATTTTTCTTTGAGAATCAAGATGATAGGTTTTCCGCAAGAGCTAGACAGCAGCAAAGTAGTAAGCAGCATTTCTCATAGTGCTCATTGCTGGGGACTACTGTATGATTTCCAAGCCCCACCCATACTCACTGAGTTAGAAAATCTGGGACAAGACCTAAGAACATGAAATTTTAACCAAACACACAAGTGATTCATATACACGACATTTTGAGAACCACTGATTTAAATTAAATTCAAAATACTAAACTAATGTGATACAATCCCTAATTGCTCCATTCTTAGCTGTTTCTTTGGCTTATTTGCTATCTTAACAAGTGTCAAAACGCTCTACTAATTTGCATTCTATCTACAAATTCAGGTTAAATTGAATCATGTTCAAGTCCTTTAACATTATTTCTTTCCCAGTGTCTCTGCTTCTCCCTCTCCTTTTCTGTTCTCCTTTTATTTCTTTTTCTGTCTTCTTTCTCCTCTCATAAAAATAGATGCATTTACTAGAGCTTTCTCTTCATGTTTGATAATTTTTCCTCATTATCTCCACAAAAAAATATAAAATGTGTTTTTA
>NW_012152840.1:200352-203492 GCF_000956105.1 Propithecus coquereli
GCATATATGTGTATATATGTGTGTGTCTGTAGATAAAATATTATATATATGTGTCTATATATGTATATGTTGTATATACATGCACACACAGTCCTCAACTTAGAATGGTTCAACTTACAAGTTTTCAAATTTATGATGGTGTGAAAACTATACACATTCAGTAGAAACTGTGTTTCTAGTACCCACACACCATTCTTTTTTTCACCTTCAGTATAGTGTTTAATAAATTACATGAGATTTTCAACACTTTATTATAAAATAGGCTTATGTTAGATGCTTCTGCCTAACTGTAGGCTAATGTAAATGTTCTGAGTACATTTAAGATAGGGTAGGCCAAGCTATGATGTTTGGGAGGTTAGGTGTATTAAATGCGTTTTTGACCTCACAATATTTTTAACTTATGATGAATTTATCAGAATATAACCCCATTATAAGTTGAAAAGCATCTGTATAAAGATAGATTGCTGTATTAACATATTTAGATGTCTTTCTCACAAGCAGAAGCTGAAGAGCACTAGCTATGCCTACATTCATGTTTTTACACCAAATGAATCAAACCTTTTGGCTTCACCATAATTTCTTGTCAATGTCATTTGTTTTTCTTCCACCATTAGTCTATGAGCTCTTTAAGGGTAAAAACTACTTTTTACTCATGGTGACTCCCTCTACCTCCAACACGTAACATGTTATTGGCACTAACCAGGCACTCTGTAAGTGCTTCATAAATTGAACTGAATTGTCTTCCTTATTGTCCCCTTCAACAAGATAGAGGTAATAAATAATAATGCATTTGGAAGGGAGGGAGGTATAAGTATCTGAAGTAGCAAAAGCAATAAACGACAATAATTCAAATATCTGCTATAGCCAGGCGGGCAGCCTGGTCATGAAGAGGATGTTGCTGAAAGTGAACAAGTGTGCCTTTCCCACAGTGGGTTGTGGCCACTCACTTCCAGTAACTTCCAGCAGAGCATGGTCCTATCTTGCCAAATCTTCCAAGTTTTCTGAAGAAGCTAGAAACTCCAATATTTATGTGGAAACTTCTTGGCATACAATTTGAAATATTTTTTAAAACACTGTACCTGACAAAATATTTCTGTGGCTCACATCCAGCCTCTGGGCTGACAGTTTTTGACCCCACTTAGGGAAATGGAAAAGCTGACCAAGAGGGTAAAGGTGTTAATTAGGCAGCATTTTTAGCCACAGGCAGGTACCTATGGACGATAATTCTCCACCCAATTGTCACCTGGCTACAGGGTGGTGGTGTTCGTGACATATGAGTGAGGAAATATATGTGTCTATGAAGATTTGTCAATCTGTGGTGTATACGCATAATGGCTTAAAATCGGCTGTCTCTTATTTGTTGTGGTTTGGTGAAAATCTGGTTTTGGAAGTATTTGAGGTTTAAGAGCCTGGAAACCTCAATGTAAGTGAACATAGGAATTCCTCAGGGTGGAGATGTACGGATGAAGCAGGAAACCAATATGCCACCTCTAATTTTAGTTCTCTGGAATGCAAACAATGCTCCTAGTTACCGGACCAATATTTCCCCTCAATTTAAATGATTCGATGAAGAAAAATAAATACTGTTTCTCATATCTCCAAGAGAAGTTAAAAATCCTCTTACAGCCATATCTGAAAAGGAAAATTCTAAAAAACAAAAAGAAAAAGAAAGACAGCCAAAATAATCATCACGAAGCTTGAGGCTAAAGTCAGTTTTACTTTATCCTTTCATCACTCACCCTTGAATGGTTTCACAGCACGGTTTAAAAGAAGCTGAGATGAAGAGAAATCATAGCATCTCCAAATGTTAGAAATTTTATAATAGAATATTTCTAAAACTCATTCAGTTGTAGCCCCCTGGAAGTTATGATACACGTGAAATTTAAAAAGACCTCTGGAAAACTTGGCAAAGGGGCATGGGAGTAACAAGTGATGATGATAAACATGTGTCTTTTGTTCTGTCCTCCCCCGTCTCCTGCCTCCTCACTAGCAAGCACTCAGCCTCCAGAAGCCCCACAATTTTTACCTTTCCATGAACACACCACACCCCTTTTGAAGTCATAGGCTCCATATCCATGTGCATGAGGCTCTTCTCTACCTGGAAACTCCTTTTCTCATCTTTTAAAATTCATGTCCAAAAGGTACTGAAAGGAGACAGAATGGAGCAGTGGTTGAGAGCTCAGATTCTGGGGCCAGACTGCCTGGAGTTCTATCTTTATTCCCATACCATACCAGCTGTGTGGCCTTGTACCTCAGTTTCCTGTTTCTGCGTTAGAGACGATAATAGTAACCTACCTTAAAAAGGTAGGTCTGGAGTTTAAATGAATTGACAGGTGTACTGCACGTTGCAGAATTCTAGCCACACAGTAAACACAGTGTTATGTTAACTGTTGTCATTACCTCTCCTGTCGCTTCCTCTGTGAAGCTGGCCCTGAGCCCTAGGCCAAAAGAAGGTCAGAGCACCTTCAGGTACCTGCTATCCAACACAATCCACTATATTATAATTATTGATTGATAGAATACGTAATGTTATATCTACTTACGTATCCTTCTAAGTTGTGGGCTACCCAAGGGCACAAACAAAATCGTATTCCTGTGAGAACTTATCCTAGTGCCTCACCCGTAACAGACGCTCAAAATATGTCAGTTTGGTGAATGAATGAATAAGGATGTGCATGGGAGCTTGATCCTCATATCATTTCACACCTTGCATTTAGATTAAATGTGCATTGGAATGAATACTCCGTTTTTGTGGTTGTGACTTAGTATTTGTCATAGCAAATGGTGAGCTAATATCATTTTCAGAGTGATATTTTCTGGACAAAGTAAAATATTGGTATAGGTTACCACTTCACCCTACTTCCATTAGTAAACCCTGACTCTCCCAATTATACATACAATATTACTATATACTTTGCTATAAGCTCATAATATTTTTGTGTTTGACACCGGTTTTCTGGAGTACAGGAGTATCCTTAGGTCCTTATCTCCCAAACACAAGCTTGACTTGTCTGAATTCATGTCAAAAGAGGAAGCAGGTAACAACTTCACTTATTTCACTTCTGTGAGATCAGTAAATTTGACCGCAAATTTAAAATAAAAAAATGAATAAAATTCTAAGTGGCACTTCTGATGCTGTA
>NW_012152840.1:206722-209163 GCF_000956105.1 Propithecus coquereli
TTAGTTGTCCAGATCATTTCTTTCTATTTTTTAGTAGAGACGGGGTCTCGCTCTTGCTCAGGCTGGTCTCAAACTCCTGACCTTGAGCGATCCTCCTGCCTCGGCCTCCCAGAGTGCTAGGATTACAGGCGTGAGCCACCGCGCCCAGCCAAGTTGGCTTTTCTTTATGTGACACTCTTCCTCGACCTATTTCTAAATGTGGAGAGAAATTCAACCCAAAGAATCTAAATAATCTTGTTTTATAGGGCAGAAATCATTTAATTTAGGAGTAGAAGGATGTCTAAACATGAAGGCACACTGAGCGTTTTTCAAGCTATACTGACCCATTATATGTAAGTGCTTCAAGCAGAATTAGTAAATAATAAATATTTAATTTCTTCTTTTTTCATTCTTCATAAGAATGTCAGATTCTGGAAGGCAGAGGCTTTGTTTTGTTCATCACGCTTTTGTCCAATGCTTAGCACACTGCCTGAAACATAGAAGATGCTATTAAATACATGTTAAATAAATAGGACTTATTCACACGTGCTACATACTACCATTTGAGTCTTTCAACTTCATTGCTACAGTAATTTTAAACAAGTAACCACAATTCATATTCCAGTAAAAAGATCAAGGTCATTTCAGCCTGAGTACCTTAATTCTCTAATCCTACACCTCAGAACTTCCTTGTTTATGCCTTTTCCTATTTTTTCTCCTGTCTTATTTTTAAAAATTAACCTTCCACTCATATCCTTTATATATCTCCAGGACATACTTCATTAGTCAACTGTTTTTCTTCACATCCAAATCTCCTCATCTCTACTGGGCTTTCTCCTTTAGTTTATATGCTCAAATATCTTCTAAACTCACAGTCATATCCTGCGTGTGAATATCATCTTAGTCCCTTCTCTCTCTTTCATAAACTTCAATCTCTGGAACACAAACACTCCCCAAGGCTGGACTATTAACTTTATTCATTCCCCACTCTATTCTTAGCTTAATTATTATACAGTGTTGGTATGAAAGAGCCCCGAGCTTTCCTTTCAAGCCGTTCCACCTCCCTGACGTCTAACCCACTTTTCTAATGACTTCCTGGAAATCTGAGAGGATGCCACAGAGATAGTTCAGAATCTCACAGACAGCTTATCTATAGCTGATCTAACGTTTACTTCCAAATTCTGCTCTTTGTTCCATTTCCTAATTTGGTAAAGAATAACACCATGTTATTGTTTGCTCAATTTAGAAAACTTGAAGGTTTCCCCTTTCTGTAAAGCACTTTGAAGGCAGCATCTAGATAACACTCACCATTGTATACTCCATGGTGCTAAATACAGCATCTTCAATCCATTTTCAATAGATTGAATTGATTAAATGAATTGCTTCAAAATTCCATTTCATTTATCTATTGGAGTTTTACTTCCCTTTTTGCACTAAGTTTGTAGTTGTCGCTGTCTATATATTTATTTTTTTTACTTTTCACAGTTTACAATGCACCGCTTAATATAAAATTTTGGTGTCTTACAATCATAAAGATCCATTACCCCATACATGACCTTTTATGAAATAGCTAGCATACATAGTTTAAGTCATAAACAGTTTAAAGGAATTAAGTGGAAAATACAGATTTTTATATTTAGCCAGGTATTTATCATTTCTGATGTTCTTAATTCCTTCCTGAAAAACTGAGTTTCCATTTTTGTATAATTTTATTTCATCTTGAAAAACTTCCTTTGATATTTCACATAGTACAGGATATATCTTTATTTCACCTTCACTCTCGAAGGAGATTTTTATTGGATACAGAATTCTGAATTAATAGTTCTTTTGCTTTTAGCACTTCAAAATTATTATTCCACTGCCTTCTGTCTCTATTGTTTCTGATACAGTCTGCCATGAGAAAACTCCTCTTTATCTTCATTTTTTAGCTGCTAATGTATGATGTGCTTAGGTATGGTTCTCTTCATATTTATTCTGATGACTAAAACCCTGCCTGCTAGTTCTAAAATCTTAGTTACTGCAGGGTTGATTTCAGTAAAGTTAAATGAATTTGTAAATTTATGTCTTTCCCCAGATTCAGGAAAATTTCAGCCATTATTTATTCATTCTTTTTCTGACCCATTCTCCTTCCTGTTCTTTTGGGATTGTAATTACATAGATAGTAGACCTTTTGATATTGTCCCACAGATTCTTAAGAATCTGACCATTTTTCTATTTGATTCTTTCTGTTCTTCAGATTGGATACTTTTCATTTGTCTCTTTTCATGTTCAATGACTTGTTACTCTACCATCTTCGATCTGCTGTTAAGCATGTCCAGTGAACATCTTTTTCCAGATACAGTATTTTGTAGTTCCAGAATTTCCATTTGGTTCTTTTTTTAGTGGTTTCTACTACTCTGCTAAGATTTCCTATCTTTTCATTTCCTCTGAGCATATTTTCATTTCCATTAGTAAGCATGGTT
>NW_012152840.1:209213-210993 GCF_000956105.1 Propithecus coquereli
CTTTAGTTTAGAAGGTCTTAGTTATAGGAACACAGTTTTATGTGAAAACTACTAGGAAAGAAAAAAACAAATCCAGAATCAGGTACCATAGCTTCTTGTATTAATTAAAAGAGAAAGTTTTCTTGTTTTATTATTTGTGATACAACAGCAATTTATCTTAGATACATTAAAGTCACATAACTTGTACTTATGTGAATTTAGCTTGCATTTATTAATACTTCTTTTAATATGTTTGCCCTATGGTAGAGGTATTAAAAAAAAAAGAGAAATACACAAAAGATGGAGTTATCAGCCTGAAAAATACAGGGGAACTCTACATGGAGATCTAATTCTTGATGTCTTATGCCCCTAAGGCAGCAGAGAATAGGGGAGGCTGAAAGTCAGTGGACCCAACTTTAGTTTCCACTATGTCGTGGCCCGTTTCTAGGGACGAGGAATGAACACAGAGACAAAGAGACACAAAGACGATACAAGACTGGAGCGCCTTCCTGCTGCAGCATCTTTATTTTTAACACAGCCTGTTCGGCAACTGTCCCATTGCAATTTCTTTGTTCCCACACTGTCCCGACTCAACACGTCCCTGTTCCTTGTTGTTTTGTCTCTGGAGAGCCGATGTTTTCATCCTGAACTCTCTGGCCCTTTCTGTTTACAGATCAGGGCGCCCTGGACTCACGTTCAAGCCCACAGGCATGTTCTGAGAAAAACAACAAGGAACTGTTCCCAGACAAAATGTCCTCTACACCACTATGTACAACTTACATATTGCATGGCTTAAAAATCTCTGGAGCAGCACTTTCTTCTCCTATAAAATGAAGCTATTGACTCAAATGATCTCTAAAGTCACTTTTAAGCTTTATGAATATATGAATTGAAAGTTAAAAATAAGCTCAGAAAAGATATAATCACAATACCCAAAAGCAAGTATTATAGGAATCTTAAAAAAAATATAGCTTCAAATCATTTCCAACTATGTATCCCCGATGATGATGTTCTGATGTGGTTATTATCTATTATTTGCATGAGAGAGTCTGGAGAAACATCTGACTTTGGGGAATGCCAACTACAAAAATAAGGGAAATAAAATAATCTTTTGGGTATTACACTGTCAAATCGACATGTTCAAGAGCCAAGAAATACAAAGTCACCTGAAAAAGAGCAGGTGACTCTCATGCCAGTAGGACTGGAATGTAAGTTTTTGAATATTTCACTATATCCAAAGCATGAATGTGTTGAACAGTAGTAGAATTAATCAGCCTTAGAAGAATGAAAAAAGGAGAGTTTGTGCACAAATGCCCATGCAAGCATAGTCCAGTGGGAAGGGAGGCTGAGCACATTAGGTATTTCTATGTCAATAACAAGGCCATTGTGAGATGAATACCATCAAGTTATCTTGCCCCGATGCTATTAGCCCTTCCATTCATCCAACTCTCCTTGTTCTGACTTCCTGCTCACCAAGCTACCTTCTGATTACCATCTAGCATTTCATGCATGTCTGCCTACTGGGAGAAAGTGCACTGAGGATATGCACTTTGAATATTTCCTATCCCTATCACAGTGAATTCTTGCGGAAAATTAAAATGGGTTTCTGATTATGATTTGGCTTCCCTTGTGCTTAATCACAATGAGGAGATCATGCCAGTGTGACTATTTTAGTTTATGTAGGTATTGTTTCTCATAGTAAATTAATAAATAAGAACCCCATTCTCATATGCCATTTAGTTAACATAAATCTATACTCAGGTCAGGAGAAGCCATTGATGGCAGGAATGTCTGGTCCTTC
>NW_012152840.1:214323-252969 GCF_000956105.1 Propithecus coquereli
CTCAGGATTCTTTTATTTTACTCTGAAGAGTGTTGACTTTTCCATTTGTTTGTTTGTTATTTTTAGTAGACAACTTGGTTGGAATCAACTGCAAATCAAAATCTGTGCCTTGGGCTTAAATATCCATTTGGTTCTTTAATTCTTAATTCTAGAGCTTGGAGTTTTCCCCTGTGCATGTGTGGTTCAGAGGACAGCCAGAGATGTGGGCAGATTTATAAACAGAATTGGGGGATCTTGCTCTATGGCTGTCTCTTTTTCTGTATTCCTCTCTTACTTCTCAATATCTATTGTTTCCCTGAACTCTATCTTCTTGTTCTTCTGGCCAGAAACTCTGTGGATTTTATTAATATTAGAATTTTATATACTAGATGTGGCATGTCTTTCCCTTCTTCCAAGTGTCAACTCCCTCTATGTTCTGCCTGTGTTTGTTCCCTCTCCAGTGCCTTTGGGCTTTTTGTATTTCGCCTAAAGTTTATAGTTGTTATTTGCAGGAGTATTGGTCTGGCAGTAGCTTACTTGGCCATATGGGAAGCTGAAATCTATCTCTAATGTTTTAATTTAAAGTATTTAATACAGAAGTCCTATTTTTTGTACATTCTTATTACTTCTATAACCTAGTCTCTGCTGCCATCTTTTTGGGTAAGAATCCTTACTACAGGCTTAAATTTATTTAAGCCCCTTGCTTCTCATCCTACATAGCATTGACAGTGCTATGCAGAGCTGTACATCTTGGTAGATAGGTGTGGTTATGCTGTTTGCTAAAGAGTGTGAAAGAATGGCTCTGGTCATGATAGGCCCTTCCTCAAAAGTGTTCAACAGCTCTTCATTCCCTGAGGAATAAAATGCCAGTGTGTGTTGTAATGGAAAGAACATAGCCTTGGAACCCGGCAAACTTGGGTTTGAGTTCAGGATCTATCACTGACAGCTTTATAACCTTAAGCAAGGTGTTTATCTGAATATTAGTTTTTTCACTTGCTAAACAAGGAGAATAATATCTGCTTCAAGGAATCATTATGAGAATTGATATGTATGTTACAAATAAAGTAGCTCTCTTAGTGCCTAGTATATGATTAGTACTTAGCAACTGGTAGTTATTTTAAAATGAAACTTAAAAACAAAAACTCTTCCTCCTAGATTCGAGGTCTTTCCTTTATCTGATTCCAAATTAATTTTCAATCTACTCTCACATTTTTCTTACTCATCAACACCATTCAAATCATACTGTTCTCTATAAGCCAAACATGTGCCATGCTTGCCAGGACAATGGTATTGTTCAAACCATTCTTTCTTTTTCTCATGTCTGCTTAATGAATTTCTATAATAAATATCCGTCAAGAACTAGCTTAAATATCATATCCACACTGAATCTTTGAATGATCTCCCTTCTTTATACATCTCTTTAGCATAGTTTTACCTTCCTATGCACCTGTTATGTTCTAGCTCATATTACAGCACTTCATAAGCATGTTAGCCACCTTATTTGCTGAATTATCAACTCTTTCAGTGCAAAGACTCACTTACATCTGATATGTTTCCTGGATGAATGAAAAAAATACACTGCTTATAAAAATCATGACTGGGATTATGAATTCTAAAACCTTACCATGATCACACAAACAGTTGCTGTGATAGCTCTCCATGACTCGGGTATCATGTCTTAGAAGAATCATATAGACGTAACATGTTAATAAAAATAGATTTGATCTGAAAGTTTTCATATTCATAACTATCTATAAATGCAGGTATAACTATCTATAAATGCAGGTATCATGTATTAGAAGAATCATATAGAGGTAACATGTTAATAAAGATAGATTTGATCTGAAAGTTTTCACATTCATAACTATCTATGAATGATTTAAATAACAAGTTGGATCTAGACATTGAAATGGTATAGAATTCTAAGGGATACTTGGACTTGTTTAAGAAATGGTTAAATTAAGACAACTTTTTGGAGTGAAAAAGGCAGATGATGATGCATTTGTTTTTTGCAGTTGCACAAATGAATGTAAAAACAAATATTTTATTCAAAATAATGAATGTAGTGATTAGTAGAGCACAATTTCTGTGCAAATTTATATCAGCAATAGCACCTGTTCTAAAATCACTAATTCTTTAATAATTTTCATTTAATGACCCTGGTAGTAAGGTCATTAATATCTTAGTTTGAATTATTTGCATAGAGAATAAATTCCTTTTTTGTATTTTCCTACAAATTCCTTTCTTATATCCATACATAGATATGTGGAAGTTCCTGCCCGTATAGTTCACTTTGTAAGATTGTTCTCCAAATAAGAAGAAAGCTATTAGATCTGAAATCTTAATGATGGATCTAAATTTTGAAAGGAACAATATACAATGTATGCTACAGTTCTAAAAGACAAAGTTGTTTAGCAGGGGAAATATAGTGGCTCTGAGGAACAAATTCATAGATTATTTTAATGCTTAGACTAACAAATATGGACCAAAAAAAAAGTTAATGGAAAGTTAGTTCAGAGATTTTCACGTCAAGAATGTAGGCCCACTAAATGTGAAGGAGGCATAGAGAAAAGAGATTCATGTATTATATTCATAAGTCATTTCTTCTCAATTGTTTGTTTTGACATTGTTGATATGTTAATCATGTTCAGGGTCAGGTGTTTCTGTGTAAATGAGTTTTTGAAATAAGACAATGATTTCTTTTGGATGAATTTAAAATAAGACACTGTGTCTGAGGTTTCTACAAAATTTTTAATAAAACCAACATCCTCTCCTCCTAAAAGTTCCTGGAAAGGTTTCCAAATTAATCATCATATTTAAGAAAGAGAATTACATTATATAATTAGAACATGAAGACCAAATTATTTTCAATTTTGATTCATTACCTGAGAATCAAAGAGACATAATAGATATGTGAGCTCAAGGGAAAAAAAAATACATTTTCTTAGGTTTGCAAAGATCCTCAGACTGTGCCACGTTAGCATTATGGTTCCAGTCCTGTTAAAATGGAAAAGGAAATTTTCTACCAAATAACTTATTTTTCTATACTCCTTGGATGCCAGTGGATGATTTGGGGATTATGGGTAAAGAAATAGTTTTAAATAATTCTAAGAAATAATTTTCTGTTGTGCAAAAAGGTATCACATTTCTAAGCCTCAAATATCTTTGTTGTAAAACCATGAGATAATAAAATATTTGATTTTAACAGATGGGCTCAAAAACATATTTAATAGACATTAAAGCATTCTGTTGTTTGACCTGGTAATTCCACTTTACTTGAGGAAAACAAAATGATCCAAAATTTCTAAAAGAAGTATTTGCTCTCAAAAACCAGAATGCATACGTGTCTGTAAAGTCCCGTCCCTTTACAGAGGCCTTTTCTCTGATGGTGTCGCTCTAGTGATGCCAATACTCAGAGATGCTAAGATGACGAGCTAAAATCTGACGGTTTGACTAGGGGAACAAGGAATCTGCACCGGCACATTTCCTCATTGAATTGTACCTTCTAAACTTGCCATATAAAAAATAACTAGTAGGAAAGATGTGTAATGATCATCAGTGTCTCCTATTTCCTTTTAGATAAAGAAACTGTCTTTCTGCTAGAATTGGGAATCAGTGTGACATCACTGAGAACATATGGCTGTGGACCTAGAATTGATTTTAAATTTTAGTTCTGCCATTTATTTGCAATATAGCCCTACATTTCTTAACACCCTTGGCCCTTGGGTTCCTCATCTGCTTGTTGTGTGGATTAAATTAGACAGTGCCTGGTACCTATCAGGTACTCAAATAAATAACATTTTAAAGCTGCCTGGCTCATTATAGAAGCCTACAAATATCAGAATCCTTTTCTTTGTATGTGACTGACATAGAGCAGATACAGATACACAATACCATGGATGTAGATGATTCTATAGCTTTCCAATTTTTCTCTGATCCTTGAGCCATTCTTTTAAGAGAAGTATTACTTTAGTGTTTATTGAACTATCTTTAGTCTTCCAATCATGCAGGTAAAATTCACATGTAGGTTAATCCTATTTTTAAAAAATTTCTAACATATTTTTATCTTTATTCTTGGTGTGCAAACCCTATCTAGGTAAATAATTATAGTTTATTTCTCTGTAGGATTTATAGGTGAAATATTATTTTTTACATTTTACAAATGAGAAAAACTGAAGCTCAGAATGATCAACACAGATGAAAGTGTGTTAAAAAGATGTGTTGTGACTCTAAATCCAGTGCTCGCTCTTTTGCCACATGCTGACTTCAAATTCCCACTGTTTTAGAAGTTTCCAGGGATTATAAAAAGTGACCTTCACTATTATATGCTTATAGAGGCTGGGAAACAAAAGCTGAGACCTAATAAATCCATAATTTACACACAATTTAACATTGGCTATTAATGCAACACTAATACCTTTTATAAACTAAGCTGAAGGGTTTAAAGATTACGCCGTCTGTGGCCTGCCTCATATGGAACACTAAGGTTTTTAGCAGTGTGTATGGTCAAGTTAAATTTATTAGTCCCTAATAAAAGAACGAGCTCAAAAGCTTGAAGGGGGTTTCACAGTATAAAAATAAATGAGCATAGCCTACAGAGGCTGAAAGATACTCTCTTAAGTCCTGCTAAAGGAAACTTACAACAATTTGCCAGAGGAAACAAAAACAAGATTAGAAGCTGTCTCCACAGACTTAGAGAACTTCAAAATCTTGACCAATAAATAGGCAATACTTAGGGTTGCTATTTAAAGTAAAAGACTTATTTGTTTTTTTCTCCCTACAAATCCTGTTTATGAGCTAGCCCTAAAACAGTGGTGCTCAGCTTTGGTTGAACATTAGAATCACCTGGGGAGCTTAAGCACATAGGCCCAACTCTCACTCCCAGAGACTCTGATTTAACTGGCATGGAATGCTACGGGGCAAATGAAGTTTTAAAAAGCTGTTCAGGTGATTCTAATGTGCAGCCAAGGTTGAAAGACCACTGCCCTAGGGCAATTTCTTTGGGAATACACTGATGGAATTTCAGCTTAACAGAATGCTAATATTTATAAAGTATTTACTACATTTCAGGAATCATATTAAGTGTTTCACGTGGTATATCAACATTCTTTGGGTTAACTGTCTTGGACAAAATGTAATTTATTGACTTTTGTAACTAAAAAACAAGAGGATACAGCATAGCTGAATTAAAAATCTTAAATCAGGTGATCAGTGTCTCACTTCTCTCCCACTCTCGGCTTCAATTTTTCTGGTTGGCTCTGTTCTAACACTAGAACAAAGTGATCTAGTGTTCAAAGTCAAGAGACAAACCAGCAACTCAAGACCCAATATTCTTCTCACATTCGTATCCATAAAAGGAGAATTAGGGTTTCTTTCTCAGAATCTGACCAGAAGCGACACTTGGCTCTGATTGAGTCAGGAACTGTTCAAGATTCTGAGTCAAGGCCGAAGCTGTAATCTATACCCACACCTGTCTGATTACAGGCTTCATGTACCTTCCACTATACATACTGCCTCCAAGAAAAGATGACCAGTTTGATTGGAGAAAATGTTTCTCTCCTAATGAAGACTTTGAGAAATTTAAAAATAAAATCCCTAAACAAAACATTGCTTAACTTTGAAAACCTCTCCCAACCCTGTGGCTGAAGGCACTTCTTTTCCTCACTGCTTTGTATCTACTTTCCCTTCCCTCCTCTTGCTATAGAACCAGTTCTCTCCAAAAGCAGGTCAGGGCTGTGTCCCCATCTAAAACCTCAGTGACAATAACAATAATCTATACATTTATCGGTTCTGAATGCAAATAATTGATTTTCACATTTATGTTTTATAATGCTGTATTGGTTTCTCATGATTGCTGCAACAAATTACCACAAACTTTGTGGCTTAAAATTACATAAACTTATTCTTTCACAATTTTGGAGGTGAAAAATCCAAAAGCAAGATATGAGCAGGGACACACTCCTTCCAGGGGCTCTGGGGAAGAATCCTTCCTTGCTCGGATCCTTCTATTCCAGCTCTGATGGCTCCAGGAATTCCTCCAATATTGACATGATTCCAATCTCTGCCTCCATCTCCTCATAGTCTTCTCTGTGTTTATGCCATCTTTAGGCTCTTACAGGGCATTTACCACTGGATATAGAACCTACCTGAATAATCCAGGATGGTCTTATCTTGAGATCCTTAACTTAATTACATCTGCAAAGACCCTTTTCAAAATAAGATCACAAGCATAGTTTCTGGGGCTTCAGTCATGCATATATTTGGGGAGGGTTCCTTTCAATCCACGGCAATACTCATTGCCCTTCAACTTTGGGCCATTTTATCATAAATATATTTTCGGTAAATCATTCACTTTAGAACTGTTCTTTAGCTAGGCATGCATGGTTGGGCTGTGAAGGACAGACTAGGATGGACATTTCATTTGTAGAAAGAAGGAACATTCAATTGTGAAATGAGGAAGCTCTCTAAGCATGTGTGGCTTATCAGTAGGAGACTAAAATTAACTCCTCTGGGCACAACGCTCAGTATTTAACTTAAAAATATAACTAGAAAAGGAAACACAAAAGAAAAGCTATAATTCCTCACATCTTAAACAGGTAGAGAATTATGACCACGTGTAATAACAAGTACAATTAGCTGTACAAAATTTGAGGCTGCAAGTAAATAATAAAATTGTATTAAAACTCTTTAGATCCAGGTAGTGGGAACCCAATTCAAGCTACATTATGAGCATAGCTTGAATCATCTACTAGGAAGTCTAAGGAGGTGATGTTAAATTCAGAATCAGCAGAATTCAAGGATATGAATAATGTGCAACTATCAGGACTTTGTCTTTCCTGTTCTGCATTGTTTTTTTGGTTTTTTTTCCTCTGTGTATTGCTTCACTCTCAGATGCCCCTGATGTAGTAGGAGAGACAGAACTAGACCTTCGCAGGTTTCTGCAGTCTTTGGTACACTCAATCTCAACAAGAGAGACCCTTTCTCTTCTGAGATTCATTCCAGTCCTCAGAAAAGGACTCTGATTGGCCCTACTTCGAATACAGCCTTTCCATTTTACAAATCTCTGTGTTTAGGGAGATGATGTACTGTGATTGGTCAACTTAACATCATGTGAAAAGGTGGTCCCCAAAACAAAAATAGTATTCCTGTTATCAGAAAAAGAAAAAGGGGTGTCAGAAAGTTAATAACCCATGCCCAGTTATGTTCTATTAAGAAGAAAAAACTTCTCCTTTAAGGAGAAGTAATTAGTGAGCATGACAAATAGCAAATTTCAGAGGTTGAAGAAGGGAAGAAAAAAAGGAGGCATTTTGTTTAAATGATGAAAAATCAGAGTGCATCATTTTTCCACTCTAGAAGAATAAGGTGAAAAAGGAGCATTGGAATAAGATTCAGGAGACTGGGGGCCTCCATCTGGTTCTGCTATTTACCAGGAGATATTATAATTTCTAAGGTTGTTTGTGGCTTTAAGGTTCTAAGGATTACATCAATTAAAGAGATGGATAGTGAGCTCAGTTGTAATACTTGAACACCAGTTTTCTTATCCTATGATGAGATGATGGGACAGTTTGAAGTGAAAGGATGTAAATTTGGCAAAAGATCTTCTCATAGGTACACCTTTATTTTTTAGAAATCCCAGATATAAGTGAGCTTTACAAATTATGACCAGAATATGATTTCTTTTCTGCAGTATTCCAAAAGCAGGAAACAGGATTATACTTTACAAGGTAGGATTTTTAATTCCGGCAACATGCTGTTCTTAAGAGATTGAGTCTATTTGTGGTATGTGTTTGTCGTAAATTAGAGAATGTACCTGTTAAAATTAGAAGTTTGAATCTGAAAATATCATGTGAGCAAATGGTTATAAGTTGTTCAAATAAAAAATAAAATGCATGCATCATTGTATTTTCTCACTAGTTCTTTTAAATAGACTAACGTGACTTATTCGTGTTCCCTAATTTCTTAAAATTTCCAATTCTAGCATCTTGAATCTAGTTTTTCTGTTTATAGTGCTCTATACTGAAAGAACTAAATCCCTAGGCTGCATCATGCATGTATCAAAAATACCAAGTAGGAAGAAAAAGTCATTTTCTTGAGCATCCTCCTCAATATCGATCTGTGTTTGCCTCCTCTGTCTTCCTGACACTGGAGTTTCCTTTATTCCACTTAAGCACTAAATATAATCATCAAAGAATCTAAACATAAATCGTGAAGTGATAGTTGAGCATAATTTCTTTCTTTCCCTGGGACATATTTTCTCTAAAAAAAATCTAATTTTTAAACTGCACAGGCAGCAGCAGTTGGATAGGAAACTTGACTACTTGTCATTTTCTTAAATAAAGTGTCCTTCACTGTCACAGCAGGGGAGTGAGGTGCCCAGAAGAGACACTCTACTCTTCACTCTCGCTGTGACCTCACTGACCAGGGAAGGAAAATGCTAGATCTCAGGATTCAGAAAAGGGAAACTGTAACCCTGTGTTTCATTTTTATCTGGGGAGAGGTAGTTGCTTAAAATGAGAGCAGGTGGGATACAGCCGGTTAGTTCGATAATAATAAATAGTAGTATTCTGTCTTAGTCCATTTGTGTTGCTATACAGATATATCTGAGGCTGAGTAATTTATAAAAGAAAGAGGCTACCTGGCTCATGGTTCTGCAGGCTGTACAAGGAGCATGGTGCCGTTGTCTGCTTGTGCTGAGGGCCTCACGAAGCTTGCACTCATAGCCGAAGGAAAAGGGGATCAGGCTTCCCATGGCAAGAGGAAGGAAGCAAGAGAGAGGGGAGGGAGGTGCCAGGCTCCTTTTTAACAATTAGTTCTCATGAACTAATAGAGCGAGAATTCATTCATTACCATGAGGATGGTGCCAAGCCATTCATGAGGGATCCACCCCCATAACACAAACACCTGCCACCAGGCCCCACCTCAAAAGATAAGCACCAGTGATGCATCAATGTATTTCTCAAATTCTTGAATAGCTTCTCTCACTTCACATTGTACAATTTAAATTTATTGTGAAAGGAGGAGAGAAATGATCTTCATGAGCACCTACTTTGCACAGCAGATGCATTATATTTTTTGGTCTCATACAAAAACATCAAAGTATTATCCAAGTTTTAAAGAGGAGAATGGTAAGATTAATTAACTCACGTAAGGTTACACAGTTAATCATCAAATACCAAATTCAAACAGGGTATCTCATCCCAAAGCCCCTACTCTGTCTCCTCTAACACATTGTATTTCTTTTAAAACAAATTATGTCCAGTTTTAATTTATTTGTATTACCACTTTAAAATAGAAAACAGAATCTTTACTTCTTGGGCCAATATTTAAAGAGGAAGTAATTGCCGGGGTCTGAACTATTAATAAGTAGGAATACAGTAAAAAGGGTAAAAGCAAAGGTCAGGGGCCAGGTTGTGAAAGTCCCATTCACAAAACTCTTCCCCGAGTTTCTTGGAGCCTTGAAATCAGCTTTGAGTTGATGAAATTCTGAAACTTCTGACAAGATATGCAGTAAATGAATCACAGAAACATGATATAATTGTATCAAAGGGTAGTTCCTGTGATAGCTAAGCTGTTATCATCAACTTTATACCATAGAGATTCATGGGCCAAGGAAGCAGCATTCTCTTATCCAAATGTGTAAATCCATCTTTTTAACGCACATTTAAATGTGCATTAAACATCCAGGAAATCCATTCTGTGAAATGACTTATGCCTTATTAAATGCTTCCCATATGCAAGTAATAGTCCAAGAGGAGAATTCGCAAATCTCAAGACAACTGATAGGCTCCTCTTGTTCTGTGAAATGCAGTATTTCCAAAAGCAAGCCAGATGATGTCAGTGGGTACAGGATGCAGACTTTGGGTTTTGTTTCAATTTAATAGGTATATTCAGGGCCACCACATACAGGTGTGCAAGGGGTGCTCTGCCCCAAAGCACCTGCCAGAAAAGGTAAGTGAGACTTAAATACAGACTTAGTTTTGCTCACCAAGCCTTGTGACCTTGTGACCTCGCTAAAAGCTAAGCCAAGCCAGAGCCCTTCCAGAGAAGAAGATGCCCTTTTTCTGCAATGTTATGCAAGGAGTTTTCATTGTATTAGAAGAACATAACTAGCACATCAAATAATGATAGAATTTCCTTTTTAAAATTAAATTAATAAAATTATAAATGTGAGTTACTTACAAGGAAAACATTAAGAAACTAGTACAGAAAGTGATAAACAAATCCAGAGAAAAAGATGCAAATAATTAAAATTTTAAAATCACTAGCGTTAGGGAAAGATCATAAGCTTTGGACTAAGGCAAGTATCAGTTCAGTTCAGCTCCTACCTGCCCTTTATAGTGCAAGTTAATTGCTCAGCTTTGGTTTTCACTCATTCTACGTAAGAATATTTTCTCCAAAGGATTATAATGAGAGTCATAGGAGATGCCTATAGAGTTGTCAGCAGACCTTAAGTTTCAATCTGTTACCCTTCCCTACATCAGTCTAAGTCCTCACCCACCCAAGCTAGCTTCCTAGATTGTGTAAACTCAGCCCTGGGTTCTTATGGGTTTCATACTTAAAAGGATGTCCCACTGGTCCTGAGGTGCTCAGTGGTCTTAGTTGTTTCTGCTTCGGTGCCTCGTGATTCTCATCTTTGCCACAGCACACCCCACTCGCCATCTCACCACCCCCACAGTGACTGTTCCAGGATGCACATGTGCATATACACACACACATTCATTCACACACATATGTGCTCACTCACACACTCACACTCACACATGCAGAACACTGTAGCTACACAGAGCTACTCACCACTTCCTATGTATTTTCCTTCTAAATTCCTTTGTTCACTTTTATACCTTTGACCACAGTTCTCTCTTACATCTCTTCCTACTTAAACCTTCTCTGTTCTTTTAGGTCTAGTGAAAATACCAACTCCCCTATTAAGTCTTTCATGATCACTCAACCAGATAAGATCTTAACTTTAAAAGCATGTTTTTATTCTTTTCTAGACTTATAGACACATTCTACCTTATGATGTAATTACTCATGTTGTTTGACTGAATATCAGATTTTAAAGTTTTTAGAGGCCATAATCATGTCTTATTTATCATTTCATCCATCACAATGATAGCTTCATCATGTTGAAAAACTATTATCTTAGGTACCTTTCATGAAAGAGTTAGGCTTCTTAGGTTTCCAAGGAATGGAGATGTATTTAGAATACCTTAATGACTTGGGGATGGATGTTTTAGGGATACATAGCTTATTTTATCTGAATTTACTATATTAGACCTGAGAAAAAGAGAAAATCTTACTGGTTCTGTTGATCCCTCTAGTATAAGGTTTACATTCACAATCCAATTAGCCACTGAGCAGAGATTTGGGGTCTCAAATTTAGCATTCTTCAAAAGTGGGAATTAGGTATGGTGGGTCCTTTGACTATTGCAGACTTCTCTTTAATATCTTCTTTGAGTCTCTTGTTCTCCATGCCTCTTGTTCAGTTCAGTATCATTCAGCTTCGAGGCATAAATTCAGTTGAGTTGCAAATTTTTATAAAGGACAACAATATAAAATTATGAACATATCCATACAAATATTACAACAAAAAGGATATAGCATGTGCTTCTGTTTTCACCACATGGGATGT
Organism: Propithecus coquereli; assembly: GCF_000956105.1. Lineage (NCBI taxonomy): Eukaryota > Metazoa > Chordata > Mammalia > Primates > Indriidae > Propithecus > Propithecus coquereli. The sequence goes on from NW_012152840.1 coordinate 225,935, forward strand.
GTGCATTCAACAGACCAGCTGGGTCTAGGTAGGAGGAAAAGTATGACTGAACTGAGCATGCTCAGTCCCTTTTCCAAACTTATGCGTGAAGGCCGTCGCTGATGATGGAGGTGATGGGGCTAAGTGATAGGAAAAAAAGAAGCAGGAGGTATATTTCTCCAGCTTTTTCCCTGAGGAGGAATGAAATGGAAATACTTTCTCATCTCTGAAAAACCTGAAGAATGGGAAATAAGTACTTTTTCTTTTCTCCTGGTCTATTGAGTCTAAGAATCAAGCCCGAGGGATATAATTATCCTTCAGAGGGGAGGGGACCAGAAGTCAAACAGAAGAGTCCTTCCACTTTCAGGGACTTCTGCCCCCAAAACTAACTTTTGCAATTTTAGGTATTTTCCACAGACACTGATAGGATAGGCAGTTTAGCTTTTGCCTCTAGAAGGTCTAAAATTATTTCTATCAGACTCCCATAGCCCCAAAATTTATACTCCATCCTATTTCTCATCTTAAATTATGCCCCCAAATATCTAGTGTATCAAGATTTTTTTGTTGTCGTTTTTATTTTGGCCCCTGAGGAGGAATAATTTACTCATGTGCACATGAGAAATATTGTTTTCTGTTTACACTGAGGAAGAAAATAAGTACCTTGGAGCTTAAGAGAAGTAAAACTATTCCTACTTGTGGTCATTAATCTAATTGAATACAAGTTTCTTATTCAATTCCTTTAGCTTCCCTATGTCTATGGTTTAAATCTAATATACACCAAAACTTTTTCAAATATGAAAATATTATAAAAATGATATGCTTTCCAGAGATTTATTTTAGTCAAAAAGAAATGTTAAACCAAGTTATGAAGAAACAGAGCCCCTTTATTATATGTACATAAATCTAATGACTTGATAAACATCAGTTGAGAAGCTGTCCTAGATAACTGCTCATATCCAAGCGATACTTATGCCAGTAATTAGTTATTGAATATACTTAGACTCTAGATTCTAGACTGGTGTGCATTGGGCCACAGAAACTACACGGGTAGAGAAGGACTATAAGGCCCAGCATTTGAAGCCAAACCATGATGGCAGGAAGTTAAAAATGGCAGGAATAAAACTAGCATAAGAGGAGGTATCACATAGGTGCTGCAATTCCAAGTGCAGAGTCATGGGTGTTAGGCTAGAGTGGAGAGATGGCTTAAAGTAGACAAGCCAATATTGGCATTTAGAAGTATATACAGGCCAATGCATGCTCCATACACTTAGGTGGTGGTCAGGACTGGGAGGTCAGGGGAGGAGGGCTGAGGATAAAGTGGTGTAGCTAGGGAACAGGATTTGGACAATAACACCATGAAATCATGTCAATACTGTCCTTTGCTGTAGGGTTCTCAGCTGTGTGTTAATCCTCAGTTAAAGAGAGGATTCTTTAGATGAAAGTAGTTAATCGTTACAAATTGTCAGAAATCTCATTATTTTCACATCCTTCAGAGCTTTCCAAACTAAGACCAAATTTATCCTATTAAAGGTAAGAATTCCCATTTTACTTCTCGGGTACTCAATTACCTGAAAAAGAATGACCATTCTCTCCTCCATATCACAGAACGAGAAAGCAATATAGAGAATGTGCCCGTGGTCATAAGCTCAAGTCTTCTCACTCATACTGTTTTCATTTTCCCACCTATCTTAATTTCATTTTCCCTACTATCTTAATTTCCACTGGCAAACAGAGCAGAGAAATTACATAATTACCTGAATAGTTTACACTAGAAAGCAAAAAGTTATTGTTAGGAATTACATGAGCTCTTTCAAAATGTCCCAAACATGAAATATTTTTACTCTTTCCTTTTGTTCTTAGTAATCTCAGAAAGCCTCATACATCTCTCTTTATGGAGAATGAGTAACATGGACTCAACTAAGGAGAAATCAAATTATACAGCTAATAAAAACTAAAACTTCTATCTATGCTAAGTGACAATGTAGCACCAGGGAAAATTGATTACTGCATTTTAGGGTGAAAGGAGTCAGACATGTCAGGTTTGAATTTAGCCTTAGGATCTACAATAAGTTTCAGTTCTTTGGTGACTGAATTTGTTAAAATGCAAAGTTACTCAAAATAATGTAGCCATATTCTATAACTGTAAGTAAACTTTTAAAATTTTTTAACCACATTAAATTCTTAAATTTCTTGAATTTTGTGTAGCAATCTTTTCAGATTCATCATGTACATTCACGTCATTCCTTTGGTTCTAGCTGTGAACAATCACTGATTGGTGAAAAGTTATTAAAATTGCTCCTTTTCACAAGTGTTTAAGTGATTTTGATAGGTATAAAGAATTCTCAAAGTGCCCTGATGCTGCGAATTTATATGTAATCATTGTCAAATACAGCATAGTGCAGTGTTTAAGAGCTAAAATGAGTAGCTGTCAATGGAGACAGATTACTAACAATTGGGAATAAACTACTCATTTATAGACTTCAAATTATAGTGTATTTTTCTGTTATTTTATATGAAGTAGATAGACTAACATCCTCAGAAGTTTACATTTCCCTGTCTATTTAAGTGGTACTGAATAAATCTAGGCAACTGAAAATCATATCATTGTGATTGTTAGTCCCAGTCTTATAATCATAGAATGATTTTGAAGGAAAAGATTACACAAGTCTTTGAGTGCGGCCCTCTCTCTTATAGGACCATCCAACCTTTGCTTGAAGACCATTAGCTACAGGAATTTGCTATTCAACATATGCCCTGATCTATCAGGGGCAGCTCTAAACCTTGAGGGCTGGTCTACCTTACCTTCTAGATAATCTTCCCAGTTTGAATCTTTGGCTAACTCCCTGGAGTTAACTATAAAGCATGAGTCTGAACTCTCTGACTTTTGATACCTCTTTAAATATTTGAAGGCAATTATGAGAATCTCTCTTATTGTTTCCTTTTCCAGATAATCCAATCAAAATTATCTCAAAGTCCCTCAAATAACACAAATTTTATATCTCACAATCATCCTGGACAAAGAGTTAAAATGCAATTTAATCAGTGTCTATTTTTAAATGAAAACCCCAAAAGAGTCTAATCAGAGAACTGGAAAAAAATACCTTAAATGTATGATTAGGTGTCACACAACTCTTCAGGTCCACTGCAGGAAAATAGCTGGTTACTTTATTATTCCTTCATTGAGGTAGCTTGGCAAAATCTACCTATAACTTAAAAATCATATCACAATATTTTTCTTTATGTGATTTCCAATTTTATATTGGACATGATAATGCAGATATACTATGAAATCAGTGGCTGTTTTGCTTATTGCTATAAACAACTATTTTGAGGGAAATTATTAAGCTGTTCCTTTTCATTAGACTCCTCAAGGCCTTTTCAATACTCTCAATAAGAGAATCATCAATAAGTAAGAAAAATATTTAATATATTGATAGATGATGATGGCTTCGTGTAGAGAAAATGAAGATAAAAAGTGTTGGAAGAAAGTGTATCTTTTAAATAAGATTTAGTTGTGGCTAACGCTCCTAGAATATCAGCACCATTACTATTTAGTTCATTAAATATGAAATGTCTGATTTCAAATCAAAAGTTTAGTTTATTATATCTCAAACAAGAATCAGTACAATGAATCAAAGTATGTGTCTAAACTGTCAACACAGTTTTGCCATCTTAATGATAGTTTGTTTATGCCAGCAGCAAAGAAGCCTGGAGAGTGAGTGGAGATGAAATCATGAAAGACATTTTCCACAGCTTGTTGAGAATTGAATATTCTTTTCTTGTAAGTGGTCCAAAGCCTGGAAGAAGTGGTAGTCAGTTGGTACAAGGTCTGGCAAATACAGTGGATGACAGAGAGTTTCTATGTCCAGCCTCTATAGTTTGAACAACATTGTTTGTGCAACGTGTGGTTGAGTGTTGTCTTGTAAGAGGATTGGCCTGTCTCTGTTGACCAATTTCAGCTGCTTAATCATAAGCATCCTCATCATTTCATCCAATTGGTTGTGGTAGACATCTGTTGTAATTGATTGACCAGGTTTCATGAAGCTGTAGTGGATGATACCAGCACTGGAAAGGCAACAGACACCATTAGCTTTTTTTGATGAATATTCGATGTTGGACTGTGTTTTGGTACTTCATCTTTATCCAGCCATTGTGATGAATACTTGTCATTGTCAAAAAATCCATTTTTCATCACATGTAACAATATAGTGTGGAAATGGTTCACATTTATGTCGTGACAGCAAAGAAAGGCAAGTTTTTTGGACGATTTCTCTTAAGACATTCATTTAATTTGTGCAGAAACTGTCTATCCAGGTTCTTAACCTTGCCAAGTTCTTGCAAATAATCCATTATTATTGGAATAGTAACGTCAAACCTTGCTGCCAATTCACACATAGGTTGAGATGGATTCGCTTCCACTACAGCTTTGAGTTCATCATCATCCACCTTGGTCTCAGGTTACCCATGTGGCTCATTTTCAAGATTAAAATCACCAGAATGGAACTTCTCAAACCATCAATGTACTGTGCATTCATTAGCCACATCCTTCCAAACAATTTTTTGCTATTTCAAGCTGCCTACCCTGCATTGTTTCCATGATGGAATTCATATTTGAAAATAGCATGAATTTTTGACTTATCCATGCTTTCACAAAAATTGCTCTAAAAAAATTGTGAAAGATAATCACAAGCCAAAATGTACATTTGCAAGACTGAAGATGTACCTTCATAATAAAAATAAAACAAAGAGTGTCAAAGTGAAATGTTAGAGATATCAACTGTCAAACTTAGTACTTAAGGAAATTGGATACTTCATACTTAATAACCTAATAGAATGAGTTACTGTCTTGTCCACCATCCCAATTCCTATCCTCGTCTTTCTGCCACTGCAACAAAATGATTGAAGTGTTTATTTCTTTCCCCTCAAATTGTAATTATATCCTCCCTTACACTTCTGGGGAGAATATCCTCTCTTCTTAAAGGAGCTAAGTGTTTCTTAAAATTGATAATGAGTAGATTTCTTTGTTTCTTAATGTTTTCTTTTGGACAGTGAGCTTTCCACCAGTAGCCTTATGTGTTATAAAGGCTGAAAAGAGCTTTTTGGAAGCAATCCAAATGAAATAGGTACATATACTTAAAGGTGTTTTATTTAGACTTAGAGGTTTATTTATATTTGTCTCCACAAATATAAGCGGTATTGATCTATGTACTTGCCAGGATAAAATAAGACAAGAGACAAATCTTACCACTTAAAAAAAATTCTCTCATGAGAATAAAGTACAACTAAAATATCTTTAAATGTTTCTTCATCTAAATGCATGACAAATTTAACTCTACTGCAAATGCAAGATACAATGAATCTTGGATTAGAATTGGTAAACTATTTAAGAGGACAAGTCAAGGTCTTTTATAGTGCTGTGTAGGTTTCTAAAGACCATTTGAAAATTTTGAAATTAATTGTGTAAATTATATGTCCATCATTTCTTATGCTATTTCATCCTCCAAAAATAAACCCTACATAATACTGAATATGGTAGTTTGGCAATGATTGATAGGGTGGCCAAGCCAATTGTCTTGAGAGGCAATAAGGTATAGTGGGAAGTCAGACTAAAATTGATTTGAAATCTAGTTTCATCCTTAATAAAAAATGACTTGATGTAATTATATATGCACTCTCATTCTTGTTTTTTATATTGTTACATAAAGATAGTAATTCTCACCTCCAAATGTTGTGGCATATACTAGGTAATGAAGACATAAATTTTATTTTATTTATTTTTTACAGTTCACATTGCCTCAACTTAACAATAAGTTGCAGAATTTATAATGAACTAGGAGATAGACTTGTTATTTTCAAAATGAAAAGATTTATAGAGATTTTACAGAGAAATTTACTAAGTATTTCATTATATCTCCAATTACAGCCATTTTAGTAACTGAAAAAATTACTATGAAATTCATCATCAATTACATTAACACTTGGTTCATCTTTTTCTTGCTATTTTTGTGGTCACTTTTCCCATGAAGTATTCTTTGCCAGAGAATGAAATGAACAACAACATGAAAGAACAGGAAACTGTATTAGTATCTCTGATAACAAATTAAACCAAGAAATATTTTGAACTGTGGATCAAAATGATATCAGGTTCCCAATTCAAGCATATTAATAAGTTAAAATCTGTAGAGCACAGCACCCATGCACACCACCCAGGAGCCTAAGGACCAGACCAACCAGAGCCTACTACCTCTACCACCAATGCCTCAACACTCCCCAGTAGCAGAGCCACTGTTCATGCCTTTAAGGGGCCCTGAGAACCAGCCTGTACAGCCTCCATGTCCCTTGTAAAGTCACCTCACAGCCTCTACAAACAGCCACAGCCTAGGCCACTGAGGCACTCACAGACATAATAATAATCTTATATAAATTCAGTGAGGTACATGAGAATATAGATAGACAATTCAACAAAATCAAGAAAAAATCTAATGATCTGAATGAGAACTTAAACAGAGATAGATATCATAAAAAAGAACCAAATAGAAATCTTGGAACTGAATAATTAAATAAATAAAATAAAAAATACAATCAAGAGCTTAAATAAATCATTTCTGAACTTGGAAACAAATCTTTTGAAATAATAGTCAGACAAAAGAAAAAAAAAAGAAGAAGAATGAAGAAAGCCTATGTGACATATAAGATAAAATTAACCAAGCAAATATTTGCATTTTGGGAATTCCAAAAGGAGGACATATGGGGAAAGGCATAGAAAAACTACTTAATGAAATAATAGCTAAAAATTTCCCAAGTCTTGGAAGAGATATAGACTTCCAGATCCAGGAAGCTTCCAGATCCTCAAAAAATTTCAATTCAAAAATGTTCTCTCTGAGGCATTATAGTCAAATTTTCAAAAGTTGAAAACAAAGAGGAAATTCTAAGAATAACAAGAGAAAACTGTCAAATCACATATAAGGGAATCTCCATCATACTAACAGCAGATTTTTTAACAAGAAATTTACAAGCCAGGAGAGAATGGGATGATATGTTCAGAGTACTGAAAGTAAAAAAAAAGAATAGCCAAGAATATTATTATGCTCTGCCAAGCTATTCTTCAGAAATGAAGATGAAATAAAATATTTACCAAATAAGTGGAAACTGAAGGAATTCATAACCATTAGACAAGCCATACAAGAAATGATTAGGGGAATTATATATCTGGAAGCAAAAGGACAATATCTACCATCACAAAAACACAAAAAATTATAAAACTCACTGTTAGAGCAGATACACAAGTGAGAAAAGAATTAACCATTGTCATTATAGAAAACAGCCAAATTACAAAGATGAATAAGAGAAGAAGAAAGGAACAAAGGATATACACAAAATAGAAAACAATTAACAAAATGACAGGAGCAAGTCCTCATCTATCAATAAACCCTGAATATAAATGGTTTTAATTTCCCAATTAAAAGATATTGGCAAGACCTAACTAGATGCTGCTTACAGGAAACTCACTTCACCTATAAAGGCACAGATAGACTGAAAGTGAAGTGACAAAAAAAGATATGCCATGCAAATGGAAACCAAAATGTGCAGGAGCAGCTATAGCTACATCAGACAAAATAGACTTTAAATAAAAAAACATAAAAAGACAAAAAAAAGGTCAGGTCATTATTTAATGATAAATAAATTTAGCAAGAAGATATAACAATTCTAAATATGTATGCAACCAACATTGGAACAGCCATATATGTAAAAAAACTATTACTAGAGCAAAAGGGAGAGATAGACCCAATACAATAGTAGCTGGGGATTGAAGTACCCCACATTCAGCTTTGGGCATATCATACAGACAGAAAATCAAGAAAGAAACATCAGACTAGAACTGAACTATATACCAAATAAACCTAACAAATAATTAGAGAACATTTTCATCTAATAGCTGCAGCATATACATTTTTCTCATCAGCACATTGAACATTTTCCAGGATAGACCAAATGTTAGGCCACAACACAAGTCTCTACAAATTTGAAAAAATAGAAATGATATCAAGTATCTTTTCATACCACAATGGAATAAAACTAGAAATCAATAAGAAAAGAAATTTTGTAAACTGTACAAATACATGGAACTTAAACAACATGTTCCTGAATGACCAATGGGTCAATGAAGAAATTAAGAAGAAAATTAAAATTTTCTTGAAGTAAATGAAAACAGAAACATAATGTATCAAAATCTATGGATTACAGCAAAAGTAGTTCTGAGAAGGAAGTTTATAGCACTAAACACCTATATCAAAAAAGTAGAAAGATTTCAAATAAACAACATAAAAATGCACCTCCAGGAGCTAGAAAAGCAAGAAAACCCAAACCCAGAATCAGTAGAAGGAATGAAATAATAAAGATCAGAGCAGAACCAAATAACAATAAAAAAATACAAAAGATCTACCAAATGAAAAGTTGGTTTTTTGAAAAGAAAAACAAAACCAACAAACCATTATCAAGCCTAAGAAAAAAGTTAGAAGACATGAATAAATAAAATTGGAAATGAAAAAGGAGACATTACAATTGATACCACAGAAATATAAAGGATCATTAGAGACTATTATGAACAATTGTATACCAACATAGTGGCAAATCTAGAGGAAATAGATAAATTTGGGGACACATAACTTTCCAAGATTTAACTAGGAAGAAACAGAAAACCTGAACATACAAGTAGCAAGTAAAAAGACTGAAGAGGACACAAAAAAAATGGAAAGACATCCCATGCTCATGAATGGGAAGAATTATTATGGTCATGACACTACTACCCAAAGTAGTCTATAGATTCAATGCAATCCCTATCAAAATATCAATGACATTCTTCACAGAATTAGAAAAAAAAAATCCTAAAATTTGTGTGAAAACACAAAAGACTGCCTGTAGCCAAAGCAATCCTGAGCAAAAAGAACAAAACTGGAAGCATCATACTACCTGATTTCAAAATATAAGACAAATCTATAGTAACTAAAACAGCATGGTATTGGTATAATAACAGACACATAGACCAATGGAACAGAATAGAGAGCTCAGAAATAATCCCACATATTTACAGCCAACATATTTTTGCCAAAGACATCAAGGACATATATTGGAGAAAGGATAGCCTCTTCAATAAACGGTGCTGGGGAAAATGGATATTCATATGCAGAAGAAGTAAACTAGACCCTTATCTCTCATCACATACAAAAATCAACCAGAAATGGATTAAAAATTTAAATGTAAAACCTGAAACTATAAAATTACTAGAAGAAAACATAAAGGCAATGCTTGAAGGCATTGATCAAGACAAAGATTTTATGGGTAAGACTTCAAAAGCACAAAAAACAAAAGCAAAAGTAGACGTTTGGAACTGTATCAACCAAAAAGCTTCCCCACAGCAAAGGAAACAATCAAAAAAGTGAAGAGACAACCAGTAGAATGGGAGAAAATATTTGCAAACTATTTTTCCAAAAAGAGACTACTATACAGAATACGTAAGGAACTTAAACAATTCAACAGCAAAAAGCCAAATAATCCTACTTAAAAATGAGCAAAGAATTCAACAAATACATGAAAATTATGCTCAACATCACTAATCATCAGGAAAATGCAAATCAAAACCACAATTATATATCACCTCACCCTAGTTAAAACGGCTACTATCAAAAAGACAAACAATAACAAATGCTGGTGAGAATTCAGAGAAGAGGGAATACTTATACACTGTTGGTGTGAATGTAAATTAGTACAGCCATTATGGAAAACAGTATAGGGGTTCCTCAAAAAACTGAAAGTAGAACTAGCATATGATCCAACAATCCCACTACTCAGTATTTATCCAAAGGAAAGGGAATCAGTGTATTGAAGAGATATCTACATCCCCATGTTTATTGCAGCACTATTCACAATAGCCAAGGTATGGAATCAACCTGAATGTCCTCCAGCAGATGAATGGATTAAGAAAATGTGGTATATATACACAATGAAATATTATACAGGCATAAAAATAAATGAAATCTTTGATCACTTGTGGCAACATGGATGAGCCTATAGAATGTTATGTTAAATGAAATAAGTCAGGTACAGAAAGACAAATATCCCATGATCTCACTCATATATGGAAGATTAAAAAAAAAAGTTAAGTTCATGGAAGAAGAGAGAAAAGTTGTAATTATTAGAGGATGGGAAGTGTAGGGAGTAAGGGAGGTGTCTTAGTCCATTTTGGGTTACTATAAAGGAAATACCTGAGGCTGAGTAATTTATAAAGAAAAGTAGGATTTTTTTTGGCTCATGGTTCTGCCAACTGTACAAGAAGCATGGTGCCAGCATCTGCATCTAGTGAAGGCTTCAGGGAGCTTCTAATCAAGGTGAAGTTGAAGGGGGAGCAGGCATGTCACATGGCAAAAAAAGGAGTAAGAGAGAGGAGGGGGTGCCCACACTCTTTTAAACAACCAACTCTCCTATGAGTTAATAAAGGAAGAACTCACTCATTACAGCAGGGAGGGAACCAAGCCATTCATGAGGGATCTGCCCCCATGACCCAAACAACCGCCACTGGCCCCACCTCCTTAATTGATACAAAATTACAACTAAATAGGAGGCATAAATGCTAATGTTCTGTAGCACTGTAGAATAACTGTAGTTTACAATAATATATTGTATATTTTTAAATAGCTAGAAGAGAGGATTTTTGAATGTCTACAGCACAAAGAAATGATAAATGTTTGAGGTGATGGATATGCTAATTACTCAGCTTTGATCATTACACGTTGTATACATGTATCAAAATATCACTCTGTATCCTATAAATATATACAATTATTGTGTGTCAACTAAAAATAAAAAGGAAAAATTAATCCCTGGAGGCAAACACAGATGCTATTAAGTCGTAATTTCTGAGTTTGGGAAAATGATAGTGACAGTACTGGGGGCAAGCTGCCCCTGTAGGTGTGGTAGTGACTGACAGTCATGGCGGGGAGCTATTGAGGAGGACATTTCAGTGTTCCTTAAATGTCTCCAAGCCCTCAGTATCATCAGCACCTCTGTGCCTTCATGCTGATTAGAAATCCACATCAATGTGCTTTTAAAATTAATGAAATGGAGGCTTCAGGTGAGTAATTTAATGGCAGTAACATCCCTGGAAATAGCTAACCTGTTCTTTGCTAACTAAGCCCCTAGAGTTAATGCAGATCACTTTTCAAAGCTCTTAGGAAAAGGAACATTCGGAAGATGGGAAAAGATACCTGTGGGGAAGGAACAAACAGGAAAGTGAGAAAACAGCAGGAAAAGCTGCCTGAAGAGATTTCAGTACATTGAAAACTATAAAGTCAGTGAGAACTTGATCTTTCATTATTGTAACCAGCTGAGAAAATTCTGCCTCTAGCATCTGCTAGAAAGTGTGTGAAAGAGAGGAGAGAAGACTCATTTTGCCAAACTTATATCCCACAAATAGCTGGATGAATCCTAACTTTAGAGGTTAAAAAAAAAATTGAGACTTTTGTGGCTGGAGGTTTAATGAACTTTAACATTGCATGGAGACTTCCTTATTGAATTCTTTCCTTTTTTCCCCTGTTCCTTTCTTTCCTTTCCTTTCCCTCCCTCCCTTCTTTCCTTCCTTTTCTTTTCTTTCTTCCTTCTATCCTTCTTTCCCTCCCTTTTCCTTTCTTACTTTTCAGAACATTACAAGGATCACCTTAAAACAAAATTTTTTGCATTCTAGATACAGACAATCTTCTCTAGTTGGCATTAATATGTATTTTCTAAGCAAAAACATTGAATTTATTGAGCTTAATATATCCCTTTTCCCTTAAGAAAAAAGCAACTGACCAAGATATTATTGCTCTTCATATATATAAAGAAGTAACAGGTATATCACTGTGAGGGTGACAAAGGGATGGAGTTAATCAGAGAAAGCTTTTTAGAAGGGGTAACCTGAAGTATTAATTCGAATGAAGAGAGATATGCAGGATGTTAATAGGAGGTTTTGAGGAAGATTTAATAAAAAATTCAATTTTTGCAGCAATGCTCGGGATTCCACAAGTGTAGATTAATGGGAGATAATATAAAACATTTATCTGGAATAAGAAGACTGTGGGGATAAGACTTAGAAAAGTAAAATCATAGCTTTTGTTTAAATATGGACACGAGAAACCTGTTTTCAGGCAAGAAATAATGAAAACATACAATAGCAATGAACTTTACACATTTTATATTAAATCTTTAGTGAATTCACATAATCAGAAGAAACACATTTTGTTTCTAAAACTTTAAGTTTTAGAAAGTCAAATACCATTGAACTTTCCTCATCTGTTTTTAGAGCAATGATTGTAATGTTTTAATGTTCACAGAAATATTTTCCAAAATCTTTTCTTGAATAAGTAATGACAAGAACCAAAAGCCGGAGTTAATACTAACTATGGTGTCTTATTAAATTATGATACATAATCATAATTTATATTTAATCAGCTGAATTCCAAAGTTACCTGTACTTAAAGATTCCAGAATAAAGTAGAGGCATAAATATATATTTGATCCTCCACCTATAGGAAGGAATCACGTCTTGGAAGTTTAGATTAGGTAGATACAAACTTCTTTCTCTTCTGTGCTGTATTCCTAAGTATACAACATTGATTTGACCTCTTAAATAAAGTGCATTTGTAATTTTGCTTATCTTTTCAAAACCATACTTTCTCAGTTGATTTTCATGTTACCAGGATAACTTTTGGGGTTTTATATGTAGAAGCAGCTTTGCATAGATCTATGCATGTATTAACAGAAAAAAATGCTATATTTAAAATTAGAAAAATAAGTTCCATAGCAGGAAACAAGCCATAAATAATAATAATTATTAAGTATTTTTCAGGGTTTCCTATGAATGAGTATCCACATGTAGATACTGGCAATTAGATACAGCACAATGCTTTCTCATATTTTAAACTTGAATCCAGTATATGTTGATTGTAAATAAATAAGAGTTCGTGAAACAATGTGATTCTTGGTGTCAAACACAGCTTCCTGCATTCTCAGCTAATTGCGGAATGTTACTCATCACAAAGTTTTCTAACTACTTCTCTCAATCCTAATAATTAAATGCATGTGCTTTTGTTAGTATAAACATTTTGACCTCCCAGACAATTTTTTGGTTTTTTGTTAAAATTTGCTTCTTTCCATTAAATGTACTTGCTTGGCATTCCTCTAATGTCACTAGAATTATGTTTTAAGGTAAGGAGAATTCTGACTGGGTCCCATGCTTACTTTGAGAGTCTTAAAAGCAGTGGTACTGGTCCTGGTGCTGCATATCTAAACCCTTGTGGAACTCAGGAGAATAGTCTGGGGTGATTCAGGTGAAGCACTTGGAATTTGTAGCATCTGTGCTATCACCTCCATGATGACTACTATATAATACAGCACTTGTACTGGTTTCACCATGTTTCCTGCACATATCAGCCTAATCCTATAGGATACTAGATTATTTTTATTGTAATACCTCTTGTTTCATCTTTGACAGTACCCATGGCCTATTACTGATCAAAAATTGTTCAATAAGCCATGATTTCCTGGTCTGGCATTTAGATCCTTCTCCAGTCCAGTCCCAGCTTATCTTCCCAAAGCTATTTTACACTACTCCTTACAAACTCTCATCTCATATGTATAAGGCTACATGTCAATTCTTAAATATAGCTCTAAAATTTTTGTTGTAGCTCTACAATTTTGATTATTTGGTACACTCTGGATGCTCCAGGATGTGGGCCTATCTAAGCCGTACCCTTCCTTCAGGCCCCGGCCAGGGTCCCCAGGCATCAACCCAAAGATTGTCCATGCTACTTATTAAGTACTTATCAAATGCTTCCTTATATTGTTATACTTTATCTTTATACCTAGTTTCCCAAAAGAGACAATAAGCCCCATATGTCAGATACTTTGTCTTATATAGATTCACATCACATCATTATGGCCTGGTAGAGTGTTTTGTATATGGTATATAAATAATTAATGTATTAGTAACTATACTGATAACTCTAGATTTATTGCCATTTAGTAAGAAGCATGTTTCTAGCCTTTCAGATAGTACCTAAGCTGCCTAGAAATGAGAAGGTATCAATTTTCCATGTTATTCCGAAAGAAGAAGAGAGTAATAGAAAACTCAAGAAATCTAAGACAATATTTCATATTTTTAAACTGCAACTCAAACTTCTCACTCTGACCCTCCAGCTTCTAATCTCTGCCAGTATAGCCTCCCATGCTTACTATGGTAACAGACATATACATCTATACTTTGCTCTACAAATGCCTTAAACTGCGAAAGTAAATTTTAGCTTTTTATTGAAATTCTGAAGTGTCACATGTATCATTTTCTCATTTACTTGTCAACTTTTTTTTTTAACCAAATGTTTATTATTTGTTGAGCAATTAGGCTTCTTGCGTCAACATGAACACACACAGGCCCTGTAAGAAACAAATTTTTAGTGCTAATAACAGCTTTCATATAACACATCAAACCCTGTTATTTTGAAAAATGACATGACCAATAATGAGGTCCTTTAACCTGAACTTTTTGAAGACTTACTAGGAGAGATGAATAAATATATTAACACAAAGATTTTTTTGTCACTATATTGATTTGAACATAAAATTGTGAAACTTTTCTTTAGATTTAAAAGTTTTAGTATCTTACAATTTGGGGCCTGTTTTTTATTTTTTTTCCTATGAATCCATTTAGAATCTAAAAGATTTCGTTTGTGGTTTTCTACCATATTTTGTGCTATCAAGGCTTGCTTTTTGTGCCAAAGGTCATGATTTTTAGCTCAAAATTACAAAACATAACAGGAATTAAACAACCTGTTGATTTTGCATGGAGCAGATGACGCTCAGGAATTCCTGTTTCATTTAAAAGGGAGGACTTCAAACAGACCTTTACATTGTCTGTTTTACAAGCAAGAATTTGTATTTAGTAGTTAAAACATTGTACACATGCACATACGTGCAGAGACTTTTTGTTTAAATGTCTACAAGAAAATAAATGAAATATAATACTAGGAATCTTCCATTTACTGACAGGTGATTGAAGATACATACTTAAATTTTATCCTAAAATGCCAGCAAAGTGATATTAAAAAGTGACACAAGAAGTGTCAGCAATTTTTAAAAGATAGTGGGTAGACGGAGAATTGGCAAGTGACTTAGCAGAAAGGAAAAACCAAAAACTTTTGAACATGTAGAGGAGGGTTCAAAAGTACAAATTTAGCCTATAAAACCCTCTAACAGCCAGGATTTGGAAGTGGACAGAGTGTGTGTGGAGGACTGAAAACTAGAATGGATTGAATGATCTTTTCAAGGTACGCAGGCTCTTCCTTTGGTCCACACATCAGACTTCTCCAAACAGGTAAATCTCTTGAGGCATAGGTAGGCATGAGCGAAGTTTCTGAATGCAGGAAGATTAAATTAAAATCTGCATACTGAAAAAAAAAAATCTGCATACTATGTAGCAAGACCACCAGGTCCTTCCCAGTTCAGCCTAAGAATGCTGTGGTTTGGTGCCTGACTCATAAGAAGAGTGGAAGACCCAGAGTAAAATCTTACAGATCCCTACAGACCAAGCATTTGGAAGGCAATGCCCAGTCATCGTATGGGAAAGACACCCACTGACCAGCACGAATGCATAACAAACTTCCAGTCCAGTTTCGGCTCCTCCTGTTTGATGTGAAAGGACACCAGGGATCACCAGACTTTGAAGGAAAGGCTCCAACAGGAAAGTAAGAGACAAGAATACATGTAATAGAAAATCTTCAAGTCATTCCCACTGGCTGTCCTCTCTGCTGAAAATGCTCTGCTTTGCTCTGTTTAATCCTTCACTTGATTTCCTGAACTCAAACGTAAAATACTGAGAGATCTTTTCTTACCATTATATCTAAAACATATCCAAAATAGATCTAAAGTGTTACCCTCTCCCCTGCCTCCACCTAATTCTTGGTCGTTCTATTTCTTTACTTGAACCCATCACAAAAATTAACTCAAAATGAATTACAGACCTAAATGTAAAATGCAAAACTATAAAATTCCCAGAAGACATAGCAGAAAATCTAGATAATATTGGATTTGGCTATGACTTTTTAGATACGACACCAAAGTCATGATCCATGAAAAAAAGAATTAACAAGCTATCCTGTGTTAAAAATTAAAAATTTCTACCCTGTGGAAGATACTGTCAAGAGAATAAAAATACAAGCCATAGACTGCTAGAAAATATTTGCAAAAAATATATATGATAAATGACTATTATCCAAAATATACAAAGAACTCTTAAAACTCTACAATAAAAAACAACTAAAAAATGGGCCAAAGACCTTAGCAGACACCTTACCATAAAAGATACACAGATGGAAAATAAGTATATGAAAAGATGCTCAATTTCATATGTCATCTGGGAAATGCAAATTAAAACAACAAGACAGCACTATACAATAGCCAAAATCCAAAACGCTGACAACACCACATGTTGGCAAAGATATGGAGCAACAGGAACTCTCATTCATTGTTGGTGAGAATGTAAAATGGTATAGCTGCTTTGGAATGTCTTCCAGTTTAACAGTTTCTTACAAAACTAAACACAATCTTACCATATGATCCAGCTATTTTGCTCCTTTGTATTCACTCGAATGAGTTGAAAATTTATGCCCACACAAAACCTGCATACAGAGGTATATAGCAACTTTATTTGCAAATGCCCAAACTTAGAAGCAACAAAGATGTCCTTCAGTGGATAAAAGAATAAATAAACTACAGCACATCCAGATAACGGTTTGTTATTCAGTGAGAAAAAAAAATGAACTATCAAGCCATGAAAAGACATGATGAAACCTTAAATCATATTATTAAGTGAAAGAAGTCAATCTAAAAAGCCTGCATGCTATATGAGGCCAGCTATATAACATCCTGGAAAAGGCAAAACTATAGAGACAGTAAAAGGATCAGTAGTTGCCAACAGTTAGCAGGGAGAGAGGGACAAGTAGGCACAGCACACGGGACTTTTAGGGCAGTGAAAATACTCTGTCCAATCCTATAATGGTGGATACATGATATTATGCATTTGCCCAAATGCATAAAATGTACAACACCAAGAGTACCCCTAATGTAAACTGTGGATTTTAGATGATAATAATGTACCTACGTAAATTCATGGATTGTAACAAATATACCACTCTCGTGTGGAACGTTGATGCTGGGGGAAGCTGTGCATATGTGGAGGCAGCTTTTTGTACTTTTCACTCAATTTTGCTGTGCATCTAACTAAAAACTAAAGTCTATTTTTTAATGTGAAGGAATTATCAATTTCAGGGAAAACAAAAATTTATACAGGAAGTCATAATTAACTATTTGGGTCACCCATAAAAATATTTACATAATCATAAATTTTATAGTATTGATATAATCGAATTTTAGAGAAAATTATACAGAATGGTGGAGAATAGAAAGAGAATAATGTGGTCTAAGAATGCTAATTCACACTTTCCATAGTAGAAATAATTAGATAATATTTAAATGATAAATGAATAATGTCAGTATGAGCACAATATTTACAAAATGAAAGTAAGCAAACAAAGAAACAGTTCTTAAAAAAATGAAAGTGGTTGCCTTTCAACAAGTACTAGAAAATGGGAAAAAACTCTAGACAAAGAGAGCTATTTCTGGCTATTAACTTTATTGTAATTTTAATTTTTAAAATGAGGAGGTCCCTATCTGGACACCATAAAACAAGACGCAGACCATAACCACCCTCTCTGTGCACCCTTCCTTCTGCTCTCCCTTTGCTGCAACAATGGGCCGGGTTGTCATCTGTGGCGTATGTACCATGCTCTGTAGGCCTGTGTCTTGCTCTTGCCCTATAATCCTGTCTTTCTTTCCTCAATAAGCCTCATTTTCATGCTTGCCTTAAATATATATATATATATATATATGTAATTAATATTCCAGATAATAAACAACATAGAAAGCAAAGATATAAATGTATGAAGTAATAAAATATGATACTTGTCATCCAGACAATATGGTTCAAATGATCTTTAGAAATTAGAGTTTATCATTATATGTTGAATTGTGCCATTATAGGTTGAATTCCCCCAAATTCATGTGTGTATATATATATATATATTCTAACCTTCAGTACCTTACAGCAGTCATCCCCAACCTTTTGACACCAGGGACCGGTTTCATTAAAGACAATTTTTCCACAGGACGGGGCCGTGGGGGGCTGGGGAGGAAAGCGCAGTAGGGGTGAGGAGGCGGAACTCAGGCGGTGATGCCTGGCCTGGTTCCTAACAGGTCACAGACTGGTACTGGGCTGCTGCCCTGGGGTTGGGGACTGCAGCCTTAGAGTGACTTTCTTTGGAAATAGGGCCATTTCAGATTAAACCAGTGAATTAGGTCATTAGAATGGGCTCTAGGCCATTATAACTAGCGTCCTTATAAAAAAGGGAAATTCAGACAGACTGGCACACAGGGAAAACACTATGTGAAATGAAGACAGAGATTACAGTGATGCTTCTACAAGCCAAAGAATGCCAAATATTGTCTGCACACCATCAGAGGCATAGGACAGAGTCTCCCTCACAGGAAGCCCGCAGAAGGAACCAGCCCTACTTACACCTTGATCTCAGACGCTTACCTCTAGAATTGTGAGATGAGATTTGTGGTATTTTGTTAACAGCAGCCCTCAGAAACTAACGTAGTTGCTCTATTAGAAAGAGGAACTCAAGGCAACTCAGTTGCTTATTAAATCGAGCACAGCTCCCTGCCAATATCCCTGAAATTTTAGGGGAAAAAATGAATTAAAGATACCATCCAATATATTATGAATAGTTTTTGTAAAAATATTTATAAAATTGTTAATTTCTCTTAAGAATTTAGTATTAAGGTAGAAAAGATTGCCTGGGGGATATAGTATGCTTCATTCTTTTAGATAATGACAGTTATGAGGGAGACACAACGTTCCCTTATAACTTGGATATAGTCTTGGATTGAGTGAGTGCCCAAATAAGGCAGTTACTCATGCCTTAGTTTCCTGGCTCAGTACCCACCATCTTCATTTTGGGGCTCGTATTCTTTACGCTTGTTTTAATGGTATATGTGTGCTTTATCAAAACAAGGCTCTTTTGCGGGGCAGTAGTTAGAATATACATAATTAGTAAATAAATGAACACTATGACAACCATGGCTCTAGTGGGCAGCAAACTCAACCGGCATCAATGCTTTTCTGAAGTTGTTTCTGTAGCTACAGTGACCAACTGTCCTGGTGTGCTGGAATTAAGGGTTTTCCAAGGAAAAGGGACCTTCATTGCAAAATCTGTGACAGTCCTGGGCATAAGAGGATGGTAACCTATCTGAACCACTGCTATATGTTATAGCCAACAACCATATTCTCACTGTCAGTGCTTTGGGCTCTGGTCCCTGTTTGAGATAATGATTACCCTGACAAATTCATGCATGGTTGTTTACTGATTCATCTAGTTTTTATGAGAACCAAATCTTGCTTCAACAGATGAGTAGCAATAATGCAAATAACCAAGTTCTCAGTTTCAGAAAATCCTCCTTACTATTCTTTCAAGTGGACCCTCATACCTAGTCATGACTTCCTGTGAGAGAAGGAGGTTTACAGAGATACATTAGATATCACCAGCTGTATACATTAGATATCATCAGCTATTAGGGAACCAGACTATGTTCTTGCTGGACTGCCCAAGCCTGGCTGTCCTCAAATCTTAGTCTCTGGTTGGTTGCCCTTTTAAACTTTTTTCTTTTTCCTCATAGGCTCCAGTGATTTATCCAGTTTGCTTTGATAACCAAATTTTAAATAATCAAGATTCTGAGAAATAGAGAACATTATTCCCTTCTTACAGTTGTCCCTCCAAGCCTACCTATGGACCTGATACTTCTACTGACACTAGATAAAATACATGGCAGACTTCCTATTTTTCTGGTTATATCCAGATAATAAAAAGTAATCTGAAGTCACCATAACTTCCAAAATAGTTTCTGTTCAGAAATTAATGTTTTTCTGGTGTTATAATAAAAAATCCAAGTTTTATTCAAAATTAAATTTCTTCCTTCATACAGGAAAGAGTTGTATGCTCAGTGTTTGACTTCTGTCTTTACTAACCTATCCCTTCCCTATCTCACACCTATTATCTGAGATTTCAGGCCCCTCCATACTTGGAGTGTGAACATGGCAAAGAGATGAGGAGGCAGGAAAGATATACAGGTACTAACAGAGCTGGGTGGCTGATGAAAGTGACTCTTTCTCAAGACACTTTTCTGGGCTTTTCAGAGCCACTGACTTGCATTGACTGTCTCATCTGTACATACATGATTTGGTTGGTGCGTCTTCCCTACTTATACTCAATTGCACTCCTTCCCTCAGACCCTAGGAATAGGTAGTGGTGCAGATTCAGCCATTATCCCCCTACCAACTGGTCTTGGAGAGCATTGAGAGAAAGCCTGTGTTAGCTCTCTTTCCTGATGCCCCACATCTGCTTCCAAGGACCATTGCCTTAGACCCATCATATGAGTATGTAGCAATGCACTTGCTTTCCAAATACTGCCTAATTTTTGTTTGGCCACTTAGCAAGTATCTCCAGCTATAGGCTCTATTGTGAAATTTATAAGGCCTGACTCAGAAACTAGTTGCCATGTCTCTCTGGTTCCAAGAGATACTTTGAAGCCTTTCTCAATAGGCTTGAGAAGAAGAGAAATCAGCCTCCACCCTACTCAACCACCACCATGGAGATAATAGCATTATAGCATAGTGCTCTCCAATCTCTAAATTCCCTGGCATTTCAACTCAACCCTTTCATATGTCCAATGTGAGTGTGTGGCTCAGCTTCCCAGAACGTGATTTAAGACATTTTCTGTACAGAATCTGCCCAGTCAATCTAGCACCTAGGTCACTTTGGAGTGAGAATACTTGGCACCTATTATCCTGCAGCATCAACTATCACTGAAACTGAAATAGTTTCATTTCCATCACCGACCCTCTCCCTTTGAATTTATCTTTCTCCATGACTTGCTGAGTAATAGAATGTGTTTCATGAACGTTTCCTTTAGCCATTCTATTTCTGAAAGACAACATTTGTCCATGTGCTATTGATAAGTCACATTGGCGTATGTGATCGTCAGTTGAGTGCAAAACTGTACCTTTTATTCCATTTGTAGTTGTGCATCAGCTAACATGGTGAACTTCATCTACATAGTTGTTGACTTATGTCTACCCTTCAAGAATTTGGTAATGATATTTCTTAAGAAATATTATGAACAATTTCACAATTTGACAAGATTGAAGAGATGCTTATTTGCTAAAATAATAGTATGGGGAAAAAACAAGTAATATTTTGTTTTATTAAGTAAAGGTCTTATAAATTTAAGCATTAGCCACAACATTATGTTAAATGTTGCAGAATTAAAGTACAATTTAAAGATTTAAAATGTGCAAAAAGTAAATTTTCTGAGGGAGAGGAAATACAGAAAATTTACAATATTGCATGAAATTCACTTGATAAAACACTTTAAGTCATTTCTTTTGTGATATTTAGAAGTCTTGAAAGGTAAAGACCCTTCTGTGTTACAATTAATGCATGTCATTGGTAATTTTCCTAATAAAACAATTGTAACTATATTATTATAGTCAGGCAAACCTTCATAAGTAGAATCCATACACACATAATTACTTTAGACACTTCATTGCTACCTGTGAAATACAGTATGGAGTAGAGGAAAAAAAAACCCCGTATTTCTAAAAGAGAAACTTAAAGCAAGTCAGTCCCAAATAAGCCCACTAACATTTATAAAGTAATTCTCATCCTTATAAATTGCCTTCTTGCAGGAAACAGACCTTATCCTGACTTTTAATATTTCAATGCACCGATCTTGGTGGATGGAGAATGGACCAGGATGTACGGTGACGTCAGTGACACCTGCCCCAGACTGGGCCCCAGAGGACCATCGCTACATCACGGTCTCAGGGTGTTTTCTGGAGTACCAGTACATAGAAGTGGCTCATAGTTCCCTCCAGATTGTTCTCGCAGTAAGTGTTGACATCCAACCGCTCCTAGTGCTTCTGTAATTGTTTTTATTTCTGTGCAAACTCAGTGCACACAAATGGAATCTGTGGGTAAAGTGTAGCCTTTTTGCTTTTTCCTCACTAATGCCACTTTTCCTGTGAATTTAACAGGAATTTTTCATGTTAATCCAATCCATCCCCTGGACTGAGTGCACTATTTTTCTTCAGCAATCAGTAAATAGCCTTTGTCACTATCAGCATTTTACATAGGAAATCCAATCAGTCAAGATGTGATTACTTGGCTTTTGGTAGACTTTTCCAAAGATTCTGGAGGGAAGATCAAGAGGGTTTTTATAACTAACATTCTATAATACTCAAATTTATAAAATTTCAATAGTTATCTTCTCCCCAGTGCTTCTTTGGGCTGTGCTGCTAGCAATGGGATTTCTCTTTTCCACTTGCCCTATTTCCTTCCTCTTTCTTCCTAAATTCCCCCCAGGTACCACCCCATCTCCTTTTATTCCCCACCCTCCTTTTTGCCAAAACAATTCAGATTTCCTGTAGATTTTAGTTCTAGACTTTCATGCCCCCATTTTTCACAGTACTGTTCCAATAAATAAGCCTCCTTCTACCAGAAGGCAGTAGAAATTATAAATCACATATTTGCATAACATATATCTATGTTATATAAAACATATTATTTTACTATGACAAAGAGATAAATAAAAGCACCCCTTCTCAAGAAGAATTTTTACTAAGGCCAACTGCATATCACGGGATATACAAAGTTAAGGCAACTTTATTGTATATTAGTCTATTTATTCATTACAGATCCTAGATGTTCAGAACTGCATATATTTTTCTTAGATTCCATGTAGGATCTGCAGTTGATATGCATAATCTTAAAATTGTTAGCAACAAATAATGCAAGTGGAATCTGTTTTTTATTTCTTTCTTCAGTTAATTACTTTGCGCATGATACCAACTCACAATTCTTAAATAACAAGAAATAATAGGTCCTTGGTAGAATAGCATAAAATTCAGAAGGTCATAAAATTCTCCTGGAATTAAAAAAATACATGAGTGTATATGAGATTATATAGCTAATATATTGTTATTAGATTCTAATGGACTATATATATGTGTGTGTGTTATCATAGGCTAAGTATGCTGTGTTAGTAAATACTTCCCAAATCTCTATAACTAAAAGCCATAAAGGTTTGCTCTTGTGTATCAGCAGGAGGCTTCACTAATCACTGTCACTAAGGAAACAAGGCTAGTGGAGCAGCCACTATCTTAATCATCATGGGTCTCCATGCCAGAGAACAAAGATAGATGCAAAGGGTCTGCTTTGGCATCTAAATACTCCTGCTTGGAAGGAGAAGCTCATTGCTCACAGCTCATTGTCTAGAACTAATCACACAGTCCCACCAAATCACAAAATGGTCAGGAAGGAGGGAGAGCTGCAAATATTTGGAGAACAGCATTAATGATGTACAAAACATTTGAATTATGTTCTTTACTAAAGCACTGAGTGATCTCCCTTGAGTATGTACAATCTGAGCCACTTCTTCCAACAAACAAAATCTTCTGTAATACTTTTAAATGTAAAATTGCTCATTTTGCTTATCCTAAAGATAAGTTAGATTTAATGGGATGGAAGTAGCCATTTCATTCCTTAAAATATATTTTAATCAAGTATTCACTCTCACATTGGAAAAGTGAAATATTTCTGTGATTTGGGGACAGGTAAAATATCTTTATCTATGTGTTAGAGATGGGTTTTAAACAAAATATTCCTTCTGTGGAATTCCCTGTTTTTACTGTACCCACAACATTTTGAAAAACCTCTACCTATGTTTCAAGGATAATGTGAAGATTCAGTTTATGTGTATGGATACTTACACATAACTATTTTAGAGAGTTATTTGAATTCGTGTGTGTGTGTAAACTATATTCACAGATTTATTAAACCCCACATAACATTTTGGCACACAGGGAATCTGCTAAAAAAATACATTTGGACACAGAAGCATATGTTGAGGCTGACATACTGCCCAAAGAAAAATATTTTTACATAAGTGAAAACCATCTGTAAAGGCAAGGTGGCTAGAGTACAAAGAAGATAGATGGTGTGTCCTGAAGAACAGATGTGATCGATATTTCATTCTACTGGCTCCCACTTCTCCTGTCTGCATTGCCCCCAGTGGAGTGAAGGAATAGTTTGAGCAAACCACCATAGGATGTGGCATCTTTACCTCCACCTTCTCCACCTGTTCTTCTTTCCAGGGGTGCGCTTCTTTTGCAATGCTGCACGTGGAACACCTGAGAGTAAGTGAGCACCTGTGCAGCTAAGCCATTACTTGGAGAAGTTTCAACACACTTTCCGCCTTTAGTCTTGCTATTGTGTGGGCAGACTCGGGCTGAAAGCATCTGCTGTACAGAAAATTTAGCAAATCTTAATGAGAGTTTTGTAATCCAAACCAAAAAGGGCTTATCTTGAGCAATTTGCTCTGCCTAGTTATTGGAAGCCCTCCAAATAATTGTTTTTTGTATTTATTCTGATCAATTCTGCTGTAATGATTAAGTGATGAAATAGTGTCTCTAATTTCTGTTCCTCCCCTTTTTCGTTACCCAAATCATCCCCCTGAGTGTTCCGTTCAGTGCAGCCTAGTGAACACTTCCTGAGTACTTGTCCCCTGCTGGCATCTAGAAAAACAGAGATGACAGGATCCCTGACCTTGAAGATGTCACAGTCAAAAATGGATCAAGTTTCCCCAGGGTACAAACCAGGTGCAAACAGGCATGTTTCGAGGATGTGGCAGGCAGAGAATATGGTTTGTGCAGTCTATGGCATAATCTTGGCTTCTTAATTCCATCCTGGTTTTTGTAGTCAGCTGAACTCTCACTCTTCTCACTGTTGTCATCAGTCTTTAAGCTGCCGTCTCTTCCAGGATATCTGGCTTAGATCTGTTTTCATAAACTAGGGCTCTCTTAGCCACTGCTCTTGATTAACTGCAAATCTCTCCAGCTCTTTTTCTCCACCCTCACTCAGCCTTTATTTTGCAGATTCCTGACCCCTGGCAAGCCTGTCACCCCGTTGTTCGGTTTTCTGCCAATCAACTCTGGGCTGATTTTGAAATTAGCATTCACAAAGCCCGCATTTGCATCGCACATACATAAGATATCTCCCATCTACAGCCAAAGGAAGACAAGTATAATATCCGTATAATTGGGAAGTGGGGCTATTAATCACACAGCCTCCAGGCGAGCAGAAAGGACTGCCAGAACACGATAATGATGAGGCAGGTGTGAGATCCCTAGCTTTCTCCTCCTCCAGCAGCATTTTCTTCTAGTTAGTATCAGCACATTCAAAAGGAATACAGGTGTGCACAGTTTTAATAAAACCAGACATTTAAAAATCCACATTTACAAAATAGGTAAAATAAATGTGTGTGGGAAGAGCCAGGGAGGAGATCAATTAGGGAAATGATATTATTCATATTACAAAAGAATTAATCAAATTCCTTCAATGTGTGATTAGAACTGCATGGATTACAAAATATATTCACATGAATTAATTCTTGGACTGTACAATAGTCTTCTGAGGGCAGCAGAAAAGGTTAAAAGCTTTTCCTAAGATGTCTTAGCCAGTAAATAGGGATGATGAACATGCTCTCCTCCAAGGATGGGAAACAGTTTTCAACCTGATTGCAGCCCCAGCTGATGGGTAATAGATTCTTGAAGCCCAAAAATTCAGAGTTGGTCAGTGGCAAGGGACAAAGTGATTTATTGGCTACGGCTGCCAGGGGTGAGGGAAATGGAAGTGTATCTGCCTCATATTTATTATGCGTATGTTACACTTCGCTTCCTGTAACCAAAATAGTGAAAAGGAAAGATGTTTTACAAACAAATGTGCATAAGTGATACTTTAAGTGAAAACATTTACAGCAATAACTGAAGTAACTATATATGTTCAAATATATGTTAAAATTTCACATAATTTGTTGGGGGGAAAGAAACACTTCATCTCTCTCTTTTCTCTAAAAAAACATCCAGAGAATCGATATTTTTATGTTTAATATGAACCTCTTCAACCCAAATCGCCTGTTTTTGTCTTCCTTTATTTCCTCTACTTTATTTTCTTTACTTCTGACACACTTCTAAGTTCATGGAAGGTTGACTATTAATTGTTTTAGCAGACTAGCAGAGGATATTGGTAAAAATGTAAGTAGCCTTACTGTTTCCTACTGCAAGTAGAGTTGGCTTAGACACCATATCCAAATGAGCAGGGAAGTCCTAGAAATTTTTACAAAAAAGTTCTAATATCTGGTGCATGGCTCATAGCTAAAAACAGGTTAATTGTCAAGTTTATCCTTTAGTTATATCTATTTCTGATTCAGAAAACTCTATGCTTTGTAAAGTGCAGGAAATGATGAAAATCTTTGTTCAGTAGAGTATAGTAAAAAACATTTGTAAATAAAATATGTATCCTCAGATCAATGAAGTCACAGATGTTTCCAATTATTCTGGGTTAATAATTTATGTTTGCCATTTGGCTTGCTAAGACTTGCCGAGGAATGCCATTGATGAAGAAGTATTCCAAACTTCAAATCCTTTTATCCAAATTGACTTGAGGTTGTGTTGGGAATGAAAAATGGGTATTTCTTTGGATGTTGCTGATGTGCTTGATGCATGCATGAGAGTGGCCTTATTGTACACATTGCTCTTTGATATTAATACCTCCCTTAATCTGGAAACACTGTTTCCCAATGATTTGATTAAGATTTAGGTCATGATTTTCATGTCACCTAGAACATTGCCATTAAGATTGTAAATCTTAAATCTAAGTCGTGAATTTGTGTTGTTTTAAAGGAATGAGTGGGAAAATAGTATAAGCTGGTACCTAGCTACTGCTACATCGAGAAATGATACAGTTGCCATGGCCATGGGAATATCCTTTGTTACGCTTATTTTAATTTTAATTTTT
>NW_012152840.1:254888-307552 GCF_000956105.1 Propithecus coquereli
ATATACAAATTTATACATATATATTTCTTGCAGAGAATTATGATAGAAAGATTATATACACTTTCAAGAAAAATATTATTAGTACAATTGTGGAAGCAGTGACATGGAGTTCTAAAAGAAAAGGAACTACATAAAATTTATGATCCTTAAACAAAAATGTGCACGCATTTTTAAATAAAAGAAGGTGAATTTCAATTCACAATAGTACTCAGATTTCATTGGATGTATTTAAGAGAGTAGCACAACAGGCCTCTTTAAAATGCATGAATATTTGCAGTGTGCCAAAATAAATAGGTCTTTCACAGGCAATTAAACTAGTCCATACTACCCAAAATGATCTACAGATTCAATCCAATCCCTATTAAAATCTCAAAGGCATTTTTATGGAAATAGAAAAAAAAAATTCTAAAATTCATATGGAATCACAAAATACACTGAATAGCCAAAACAATCTTGAGAAAGAAGAACAAAGCTAGAAGTATCACACTTCCTGATTTCAAAATATATTACAGAGGGGCAAGATGGCTGAATGGAGACATCAGTCACCAGATAGTGTCAGACAGAAGGAAAAGTTTTAGATGAAAAAAAAAAAATAGCTCAAGTGTAATGCTGAAGGAAAAGTGTCAAAATCTACCAGAGATTCCAAGGAAGAAGTTGTAGAGCAGAGCAAGAAGCAGCAAGACATCGGCAGAGATCAGCCCCCAAGAAACTTGGAGCCCCATGGAAGAGTAAGAGGGGATTTTTGTTTCTCCTTCCCTCATACCTCTGGTAGTCAGCTGCTAGAGAACTTTTTCTACCCTCATGAGCCCAAAAGCTGCTGCCACAGTGAACAGGGTCACAAGGTGAACAAAAGCAACATGCTGCCAGCACCCTCGGGGTGACTCCCCGTCATAACAGACCCAAGCCAAGATGGCAGGCACCATACTGTATCTCCACTCATTGTGTTCCTTTGTCCTCTACAGGGAGCTTCAGCCCTTTAGTTTTCATGTCACTTGTTCCCACACAAACATCTCCCAGATCGTGATGGCCACAGGGGCCAGTGTGTCCTGGGGGATATGTGTGATTCCAGAGCTTGGACATTCTAGGTAGGCTGCCTTCCAGAGAGAGGAACAGAGATGACCAGAGTGCCAGCTCTCCTCCATTCAGACTCTTTTCTCCCCTTCCCATCCCCCACCCACTGCTGCCAAGTGGCGCTGGTGCCCCAAGTGACAATTGAGTTGGGGCTTTCAGGAGCAGCTGCTTCCCCTCTGTTGGTGCATCCACTACATTGAGGCTCCTACAGAGAGTGGAGCTCACATCTTTCCCATTAAAGACCTGCAGTGGACCAAGGGTTGTTCAGACTGTGAGCTTCCTGCCCAACAGCCCTCCCCAGTGCTGCTCACCTGGCTGCTCCAGCAGAGCAGGGCATACCCTTAGGTGGAGGGACATTAAGCCTGCTTGAGTGCTCCACAGGCAACTTGGGAACAATACACTTCTTTCTGGCATGTCAGGGGTTGAACTTGGAAGATGAGGGGATGGGCCCTAAGGCCAGATCCCATACCCCCAGGACTCGATTGTGTTGCTTGGGGACACAGATGGGAGATTTGTGAACTAATCTTGGGATGCAAAGGAGCCTGTTTGGACAGAACTGAAAGCAAAGTGCATTGTGGTTCCGAGCCCCCCCCCCATTGTGGTTCTTCTCCCCCAACAGGAAAACAACACTTTCAATCCAGGCTGGGATCTCAGGCAGGGAAGCTGCCAGCCTGAAGCACAATTGTGGGTGAACTCAGCTAGTTTGGGCTTCTGCTTGTGGCCAGACACTGGCAGTAGACCTCAGAACGGAGGAGGAGGGGAAAGAGTGAAACCTACTTCTGACAGTCAGTCTGTTAATCCCAGACAGCCCCTCCCCAATGAGTAGACTTTCTAGCTTGGTGTGGCCACTTCGGCTCCTCCCAGGTGGCTTTCCCAAAGGATCTGGGAGGTGACCCATGATCCCTGATGAGACAGCTCTTCTGCCTGCCTTTGTGGAGACTGAAGACATGCTCACCTCACCTAGCCTTGTCCAGTCTTATTCTTCTACCCAACTCTGTTATGATGGAGAATGAGGGGTGTCCTGGGAACTCCAAGGCCCTGCCCACCACCTCAGGCATGCAAGTGCTTCTCCTGATAGACTATAGCCAGCCACAGATCCCAAAAATCAACACCGCAGCTGGCTGTTTCCTGTAAGTACCACCTACTGGCAGGGAGGACAACCTTTATAGCCCATTACAGCATTTACTGACTCAATCATATAAGGCATGGCTAATTCTTACCCACAAGTACCATTTACTGTCTCAGAGATTAAGCTGAGCATCCTAATATAATTCACATTGTTAAGAAGACCAGAGGGCTGGGGAATGTGAAAGGATTTCAAAGATCTCCCATCTTCCCTTTATCAACAAGAGAGAGGGAATCTGCCCACACAAATAGCACAGTATTACAGCACTGCTACAGCCTACAAACAACTAGCAAGTGAGAAAACCACCATACTAAGGATATCCATAACCAAGGTATCCATTCAGAACCTAGACCCTCATCATAGTACCCGCAAAGCAAAGCCAGAGTTCCTTACCCAACATATGCTACAGACACACCCTTAAGAGTGAGGGGGGGAAAAAGCCCCATGTAAACAAAAGAACATAAAAAACAATATGTGATAACTACTCCAGATGAGACAGAATCAGCACAAGAACTCCAGAAGCATGAAAAGTCAGAATGAAAGGAACCCCACTCACAAAGTAGCACACTAGCTCTCTAGCAATGGATTCCAACCAAAATGAAAATACTATAATGACAGATAAATAATTCCAAATATGGATTGTAAGGAAACTCAATGAAACCCAAGAGAAAATGAAAAACCACTCAAAGAAACCAGAAAAACAATTCAGGAAATGAATGAAAAATTACTAAATATATAGACATACTAAACTAAAGCCAAATAGAACTTCTGGAAATACAAAATTCATTTAGAGAAATACAAAAATGTTTTAAGAATAGACTAGACCAAGCAGAAGAAATAATTTCAGAGCTTGATGAGAACACTTTTGAATTAACCTGATTAGTAAAAAATAAAGAACAAAGAATCAAGAGGAACAAACATAGTACAAGAAATATGGGATTATGTAAAATGGTCAATTATTAGAATTATTGGCATCCCTGAGGGAAAAGAAAAAGCACAAGGTCTGAAAAACCTATTTGAGGGAATACTTGAGGAAAACTTCCCTGGTCTAGCTAGAGATATAGACATCCAGATACAAGAAGCACAAAACTAATCTGAACAAATGGAAAAAATATCAAAATCATACCACATATTAATATTTTCTCAGACTACAGTGGAATAAAACTAGAAATTAATTCCAAGAGAAACACTGAAATCTGCACAATGTTGTGGAAATGAAACAATCTGCTGCTGAATGATCCTTGGACCAATGATTAAATTAAGATGGAACTCAAAAGATTCCTTGAACTGAATGACAAAGGGGACACTAGCTTTCAAAATCTATAGAATATAGCAAAAGCAGTCCTAAGGGGAAAGTTCATATCCTTAAATGCCCCCATCAAAAAGACAGAAAGATCACAAATTAACAACTTAATGTCACACGTCTAAAGGAATTAGAAAGAGAAGAACAAACCAAACCCAAAGCCAGCGGAAGAAAGGAAATAATAAAGCTCAAAGCAAAACTAAACAAAATCAAAACCAAAAAACAATACAAAGGCTCAATGAAACATAAAGTTGGTTCTTTGAAAAGATAAACAAAATCGATAGACGACCAGCCAGATTAAGCAGATACAGAAGAGAAAAGACTCAAATAACTTGGATCAGAAATGAAAAAGGAGATATTACAAATGATACTCCAGAAATACAAAATATCATCTGTGAGAATACTATGAAAACCTCCAGCCAAAAAACCTAGAGGAAACCGATAAATTTTTGGAAACACACGACCTCCCAAGCCTGAATCAGGAAGAAATAGAAACCCTAAACATATCAATAATGAGCAACAAGATTGAAGAAGTAATGAAAAACATCCTGATAAAAAAAAATACCCAGACTAGATGCATTCACAGCTGAATTCTACCAGACCTACAAAGAAGAATTTATAACTATCCTACAGAAACTATTCCATAACATCAAGGAGGAAATCCTCCCTAACTTATTCTATGAAGCCAGTATCACCTTGATATCAATGCCAGGAAATGACACAACAAAAAAAGGCAACTACTGGCCAATGTCCCTTATGAATATAGATGCAAAAATACTCAAAAAAATCATAGCAAACCAAATTCAATAGCACATCAAAAAGATAATTCACCATGATCAAGTGGGTTTCATCCCAGTGATGGAAGTATGGTTTAACACACAAAAATCAATAAACGTGATTCATCACATAAACAGAAACAAAAACAAAGACCACATAATCATCTCAATACATGCAGAAAAATCATTCAATAAAATGTAGCACCTTTTCATGATAAAAACCCTTAACAAACTAGGCATAGAAGGAATATACCTCAACCTTATAAAAGCTATCTATGACAAACCCACAGCCAACAACATACTGAGTGGGAAAAAGTTGAAAGCATTCCCCCTAAGAACTGGAACAAGACTAGGGTGCCCACTGTCACCAGTTCTATTCAACATCGTATTGAAAGTCATAGCCAGAGCAATCAGGCAAGAGAAAGAAATACAGGCATTCAAACTGGGAAAGAGGAGGTCAAACTATCCCTGTTTGCTGATGATAAGATCTTGAATCTAGAAAACCCTAAAGTCTCCACCAAAAGACTCCTGGAATTGATAAATAAATTCAGCAAAGTCTCAGGTTACAAAATCAATGTACACAAATAAGTACCATATATTGCTTGACTATATACTACTAATAGTTAAGCAAAGAGTCAATCAAGAACTCAATACCATTCACAATAGATACAAAGAAAATAAAATACCTAGGAATATACTTAACGGAGGAGATTAAATAACTCTACAAGGAGAACTACAAAATACTGATGAACAACATTGCAGATGTTCTCAGCATCACCAATCGTCAGGGAAATGAAAATTAAAACTACAATAAGATACCACCTTACCTTTATCAGAATAGCCATTATTAAAATGTCAAAAAACAATAGATGCTGGCATGGTTGTAGAGAGAAAGGAACACTTATACACTGTTGGTGAGACTGCAAATTAGTACAACATCTAAGGAAATCATCATGGAGAGTCCTCAAAAAATATGTATGCCTACCATTTGATCCAGCAATCCCACTGCTGGGTGTCTACCCAAAGGAAATGAGGTCATTTTATCAAAAGACACCTGTACTCAAATATTTACCAAAGCATAATTGAAAATTGCAAAGATGTGGAATCGACCTAACTGCCCCTTCAATTTATAAGTGGATAAAGAAAATGTGATACACATACACACACACACACACACACACACACACACACACACACACACACCATGAAGTACTATTCAGCCATGAAAAGGAATGAAGTAATGTCATCTGCAGCAACGTGGAGTGAACTGGAGACCATAATCCTAAGTGCAGTATCTCTAGAATGGAAAACCAAACCCTATATTTTCTCACTAATAAGTGGTAGCAAATACATGGGTACACATGAGCACAAAGTGATAAAAGGACATGAAAATCCAAGAAGTGGGTGGGAATGGTGGGCATGGGATAAAAACTTTCCTGTTGGATACATGAACACTATCCTGGTGATGGACACACCAAAAGCCCCAACTTAAGTGTTATACCAGATGTCTTTGTAACAAAAACTCTTTTACCTCCCCCCAGTTAATATTTTGAAATAAAAAATAAAATAAAATAAAACTCACCTTTGAAATAAAACAAACACACATACACACACACACATATATATACACACACACGTGCACACACACACACATACACACATCTCAAAGATACAGTAATTTGAACAGTGTGGTACTGGCATGGAACAGAATAGAGTCCAGAAATAAATCCATGTATATATGATCAATTGATCTTCAACAAGGTTGCCATTTAAATTAATGGTGAAAAAATATAAAGCATTGATTTCAAATGCACATAGTTTTCAAGTGAATTTTTATTTTTGTTTAATTCTTTCAGGATATATGGGAGCAGAAATGGGCACTACTCTACAGCAGTGGCTCTCAACGTGGGCTAAGAATAAGAATTTCCTACTCAGTTATTTAAAGGATTACCACAACATGACCTACTAAATATTTTGTTTCTTTAGGCCTGAGGTAGGGCCTAGGTGGGTATAATTTTCAAAACTTTTTTCAGAAATACTAGTGCCTCCCCTTTCTCTTCACTACGGATCCTTCTGACATCCTGAATTGCTCAGAAACACATGGTGTCTTGTCAGGGAAGGTGACTTTCTAATATGAAAATGGTATCACAGCTCTGGGTGCTCCATCGACTCCTTTCTGGGCCTTGAGAGTCATTTTCCTTCCAGGACTGTGGGGTCAAGCCTGAAACATAAATAGCCTATTATCAAATACCAGGTGTGCTGTATTTCTCACTAAATAGTGAGTTGTAGATCCAAAATTGAAAATTGAATCTTCTGATTTCTAGTTCAGTGTCAAAGACCATTCAACAGTTTTCTTCTTAGGACAAAAACTGCTTTGTGCCTGCAATGGGCAGAATGACCAGCACTGGGCTTCTTTCCCAGCTCTCATGACAGTTCAATAGCTATGTTCTGGGCTCCAACTATTATATACACTGTTCCAACGGTAGTTCTCCTGGGTAATCAGAAACACAGACCTGCTTGTCAAAAGGTAGTAACCCAATAAACAAAATAAATATGATTTGTTTTTCTGGAATATCAGAATAGTTTATACAAATATTCGCAAAAATATGAGAAATGCCAAATATCAAGGTATACAGGGAGTTTTCTCAACGACAAGGTTGCTGAAATAGGAGAATTAAGGTGGTAAATAGAATCTGGAAAGGACATTTCTTGGCACAAGTGAGTGCTGCAAAACATATAGAAATAGGCAAGGTTCTACAAACTAATTTCAGAACTTTGACTATTAGTGATCCCTGAATACTAAGAAACACTGCAGTGACTGAATAGTTGGAAGTAACCTATTGCTACTTTTGAAGCGGACATAAGTTTAACTTGTCTAATCTGTTCTCTGTTTCTCTAGACAATTCATTTACACATTATCCCTTCAGAGCTCTTATTTCCTATCCACAGATGTCAATCAAGTTTTGGTTAAAGTAAACCACTAAATAATTAGTTATCATGTCCTTTCTTTTTATTACTGAAAAGTGCATTTATAAATTGGTGAGTAGTTCTGTGAGCACATGCACAAGCAAACTGTAAGAACCTAAACAGCCTCTAATGTCAAATTAAGTTTAAGATTTTTCTGCTTTTCATATTCTCTGGAATTCCCTGCATGCAAATTCAGAAATATAAGGTAAAATATTCACAGTCTGGGAGTTACAATCCTTAAATCTTACATCCGATTGTATAATAAACTATTTTGTAATTATGAACTAAATGAGATAATGTTTAAGAAATTGCCTTGAAAACAATAAAGGTAGTAGTGTTTATTTTCTGTTTAGTTCAGTTGCTTCCACTGTTCATTGAGAATATTATCACCTTTTCAGGCTAACTAACAGTGATATACAAAAATGAACTAAATCCTACTAAGTTTACTTACTCCCCAGATAGAACTATAATTCTTAAAGCCAGTGTAATACTAGTTAGATATCGTACCACTAACCTGCACAGGGGCAAATTTTATCCCATATCAACCATTATTATCAGTATGCAACATTTGTTTCTATATGTAAGGTTTGAAGCACTTGCTTACCCCCTAAACATACTACTTTATTTAAGGGAATGTTTGGAAACATCATGGAATAAAAATACCAATACTTTTAAGATGGTACTAAGGATTATAGGCTACAAAAATTCACCAATAATTGGGTTTTGTTTAAAAATAATATGAGCTTTAAGTTGAACTTGTCTGTATAGAGTATTGTGCAATGAACCATGTATAACCCCATTTTTATATTTAATTTTGTAATCCTAAAATTATTTCAGAAAAAAATAAGTATATTAAATCATAAATTATTTCAGAAATAAGTAAAGTATATTCAAATATACTAAAATATAATATTTTGTGAAAAACATTACAAGCTCTTAGCCTTGACTGAAAGGTTACCATCTTCCTTTGTAGTGCTGTGTACACTATCATTGTCTTTTAGGATATCTTTTCAGTCATAATCAGCTATAATGATACAAAATTCTTAAGACATAAATCTTTGATGGCAATTTCCTCTTCACAGGAACTTCTAAATACAGTGATAGAATAACAACAATAGGATGTATTAGTGTTTTCAAATAAGCGCAAGCCATTCTCAAAGGAAGGATGTAAAGATGATTTATAATGACAGCTATAATATGAGGGATAATTTATTGTTTAGCATGTTATACTTGAGTGAAAAAGAATAAAAATATGGGCAAACACACTTAAGCTAAATAGTGTTTACACAGGAGTAAAAGAACCATCTGTGATATTCCTTCTGTACCTTTTACTTTTACTAGTCTTATAAATAGGATTTAAAACCCTATTATTCTCAACCCACACATTCTTCCATATGATTCCTAGTCTCATTATTCTCCTGCCTACTCCTCTCCTTGTGATATCGTGCCTGCATTTTACCTGACTCAGCCATTGCTTCCTCTCTGAAACCAGTCCCAATTGCCATTCATTGTGTTAAATCCCTTTCAAGCAGTGACTCTGAAAGTCGGGACCACAGCTTTTAATATACATGAGTTTATCACCTGTAATCTCCTAACTTAATGTATAACATTATTTTCTTATACTTAAAGAGGCAGTTATTTGTCCCGTGATTATTTTGGTTAATGCTAATTGCAAATACAGCTCTAGAGTCATGAACTAAATGGAGAGTGTCATGGCTCCAAGGATATTTTGAGTTTCCTTATGTCCTGAAATGTATGAGTTGCTCTTCTCTCCCTTATTAATTCTCAACAGCTCTGCTTCTTAAGTTTGGTCAGCTTATTATAAGCAATTTTATAAATACAAATTGCTCTTTTCTCCTCTTACTGTCCAGTATCTTCACTTTCCCTACCCATTTGCCACAACTTTATTGATTTTTTGTCGTAGAATTATGGATAGGCTTTCATCTTTTTAATTTCTAAGTTTTTCAACTCAACATGCCACCATATTAGTTGATTATCATGGTTAGGTTGATTTAGTCCTAACATTCTATGAATGTTACCATGAAAACCAATTTTTACTGAAATTATACTATGAGGTAGAGGAAACTTCCATGTCAGTAATTCAGTAATTGCTCATGCATTCATTTTCAGCTATGTACTTATTTCAAAAACTTAGGAAAGAATGTATTTCTTACAATTAAAATAGAGACAAGTTGTCAAAGGAAGCTTGATATTAAAAACATAGTAAAGGAGTGGCCAAAGACAGATGGGAAAATGTGTTTGGTCACTCTTTTATTGTCCTTTAGTTGTGAATCTGGGATCTGAATTGAAATGACATAGCGATGTGGTGCCCACATTTTCTTTGCTTCAGATATATGGCCTTAAAAGCTCCAAAGTTGCTGCGGTACTTAATCTGGGACAGAGTTGGAAGACCCACATCCCAGCAGTGGTATGTATTTGTCTCCTGGGCAATATATTATGGCTATATGACAGGATACCCATGACAACTCATTGCCAGGATAGCATGTGAAGTAATGGGTCATAATTGCTGCCTTCTAATATATTCAGGAACTTCACAGGGTCAGGACTTAAGGTGGCCAATGATCCTGAGCAAAACCATATAGTTGGTTTCCCAACATGGTCTTGCAATTCTATTCCTTTCCTGGTAGATGCAACTGAGCTCTGTGCAGAAGACACCTTTTCTTCATTTATTAAGCCTATATACAAGTTTCATTTATATGGAATTGATACATAGATTTATGCCAATAGAAAAAGATGATTTCCTTTTCTCGTTTCAATTTACCACTTATTTGGCTTTGTATTGCAGGCTAACAAGCTCTCATGTGATTTCCTAGGAAAGAGGCCAAACTGTAATGACAAAAAGTCAAATTAATTTTTAAATTAAAAAAATATAATCAGTGATGCAGTTAAGTATGTATGTGAGACACCCCAATTAACCAGTGGGTAAAAGTTTGCAATTTTCAAATGGTGTTTCAAAGTTGTGTAGATTTAACCTAAAGATTCAAATTAAGAAGTATTCTATTCCTCCATATCATTCAACTGCTTGGTGCTAGAAACAGCTTTACATTCATTCAGTCACTCAACCAATATTCGCTGAGTACCTACCCCCATGCATTGGTATGCATCACTGGAAATAGAAAAGTGAGTCAAAGTCCCTGCTTTCATGCAACTTACATTCTGTGAGGAGAAGCAGATTAATACATACAGTGTGTCCAATATGATGACTGCTCTGCTGATGAATAAAGCAGAATAGGGTAAAATAGAGCCACCAGAGAATGGTCAGGGAAGGCCAGGCTAATAGGTGACTTTTAAGCTAAGATATGACTGCAGTGAGAATTGGTCTGTGTGCATATTTAGGAGAGGAGCATTATAGGTAGGAGAATAGTAAGGGCAGTGACCTCTACTCATGAGGGCATCCCTGGAGCTCTAACCAAGCATAGCCTAGACTGCAGTCAGTAGGTACAGGTTACCATTCTCAAAAGGAAGTTAGTTTAGGTACCTTTTCCTTCTTCCTTCCTTCTACCTTCTTAAATTCTTCTCTTTCTTTAAAAGACTCACCACTTTCCTCCAGAATCTGATCGTTCTCTCTACCCTCTATATCTCACATTTCAATTGGCCTTTAGAGTTCTTTGTCAACTTATTCTATTCACCTTGCCATCCTTCATTTATCTGCCTCACAAGCCTGACATTGACTTTATTACTACCCCTCTCAAGACTTCCCCCTTCTGCCCTTCTTTCCATCATGGTCAGGACAAACAACCTCATCCCCATTTCTGAAGGTTGGAATCACGACATCATCTTCATTCTTCTGGTGCCATATCTCCTGCCATGTTAATAATCCAAATGCATCACTATATCCCTAAATTTTAGAGAAACTTTAGTTATTTGATTGTTAGAAGCTAATATTTTTCAAATTATTTTCTAGAAAATTCATCCATTAGATTATAAAATCTATTTGCCAGAATCTCCTTGATGTTAAGTAAGATTTTTATAGTAAACTATGCCTTACCAAAGCTTGATTGGCATGACTCATTAGCATTCCTTCTCCCTCTGTACCAATTAATTCATAGAAATCTTGAAATCTGGGAGAGCATTTTTATAAAGATTCATTCAGTGAGAAAAGCATAGAATAGTATCAGTGAAAATATAAATTTGTGTATCATTATTTTAACCATAGTTTATAAAACATTTTCACATATGAATTATTGTGTTGTCTTCAACAACTCTGTGAGGTGACTTTAACTCTGAGTGCCTTGCCAATGTGACTGGAAAAATTATTTGATCATTTAAGTTATAAATTACAAATCCTTGAAAGCTCTATTAAGTATATCTGCATGAACATTTACCTGAGATTAATCTTTGCTTTTTTTGTGCGATGCATTATAGATTTTTTTTCTTTTTATACCCATATGTTTACAGATGTTAATCTCCAGAGGAGTGCAATGATTCTCCCAAAAAAGGCGGTTTGTTGCTTGGCTTTGTTTCACAGACACGCAGTTGGAGGCTCTGATGACAGATAGCCTGCCTGTCAGCTTTGCTTCATGAATCCAAAGAAAATGAAACTTATCAGAAGCTGAGCCTCAAGCACTACCTGTGCCTCTTATTTGGGCCTTTTCATGCTAGAATTGGCAGAGGTCTTAGTCTTTCATCATTTGGTTCACTGATAGGAAGAGAAGGGAGCAGTTGCACTTTTAGGTACCACTCTGCAGACTGCTATATTGCAAAATAAACAAACAATATATTTTTAGGGCACCACCTGCAGCAAGCAGCTGTACCAAACAGAGCAGAACCACGAAGGATGTGATTTGTTCCATTTAACATGAGGCCTTGAGGTTTGAGATGAGAGGGAGGAGAAGGTTCTCCGTATACAACCCACACATCGCAATTTAAACTGAAGCTGATTTTCTTTCTTTTTTAGATTGGAATTGAGGTATCATTATATCTCTCCTCCTTTCCTACCCCACAACCTCTGGTTGAAAACAATTCTATTATCGAGGTTATAACTGTTAACTGAGAAAATTATTTTTCTCTGCCAGTAAACTTCCTTTTCCATTCAAGGGCAATTTTCTCTCACAGCAAACTATACTTAAATGCCAACATCTGCTATATCTAAGCTGTATATAAAATGATGTCTGGCATTTACATTATGCCAATGACATGGTTAGAGAAATTCATACACTTGGCTTACATAGGGTTTCCATCTTATCTGTAGCTTTCATCTATTTTTGTCCTTCTTCAGGATCTGTCTGCCTTACTCTAAATGTAATACACGAGTTCAAAATACTCTGAAAGCTGAACGCTTAGCTTGTATTCTGATTGACAATCTGTTCTTGCATTAACCCATTCCTCTCCAGGCATAAAAACTGTAGAGTACATCATGATAAAAATTTCACCGTACCTGCATTGTCTGAGTATATAGAATTTTGAGGCTGATGCAAGGAACGTTTTAGGTATTTGCTTTTCTCCTAGACTTAAAAATCTCTCCTTATCCTCTTAATGGCTATTGATTCTGGCCTCACAAACCAAAGTCACCATTTCATTTTTAGTTCTTCTAGGTGAGCTGGGATGAATATAATTAAATTATAGATGACTCTGGAGGCAATCCAATTAGTCATGAATTGAGGTCATTTTAAGTACAGAGTGGGACAGTTAGCTTTAATATTAGATTTATCACCAAAAACTATAGAATATTTTGTTTTATTCTTGGCAATGAACACTTTTTTAAAAAAAAAAAAGAGGAAGTTGTTTATGAAATGAACTAGAATGCTATTATTAAGTCCTCTACCACTGACTAGATTCTTAGTCTGAAGGAGAAAATTATATTGGCCATCTTTTTTTGCCTCATTAACACCCTTTCATAGTACTTGTAGATATTGCTGTAAGACTCAGAGAAGTAAGGTGAACGAATTACCAGGCTGCAATGATGCATGCCTGCAGACAATAAAGGAAATCAAACCCTGTGAGCCTGGAAGCCAAGTCGCCTCCATTATCTTCACCTTCATCATCAAGGTAATGATTTTCAAGAATATTAGGCATGAAATAAATTTGTACCAAAGTTGTCTATAAGAGCGATGTGGGAACTACTTCCATCTCTTTCACTTTTCTAACATATTAAACAAAAACTTTCTGTAAACTGCTCTCAGCTTGGGTTTTGCTAAATTATGTATGCTTCTAAATCATTGTCAATCAGTCAAGTTTCTACTTATGATTATGGACAGTGCTTTTAACTTTGTGTGGTTGAAACTTTGGAAGAAGGAAGGGTAATATCTTTTGTTCCAAAGAACGAAAAAGGACCTTTACTCAGAGCCTCTTTATGTTCCATAAAAAGAAGAGTCAGTTAGATTGATCTTTCATTAGCACTTACAGTATACTGAATATTCTTCAGGGCTCTCTGGAGAAAGACAGTTAGCCTTTGACCATGACACTTAGTAAAGTAAGAATAACTGGATATTGAAAAAGGTTATGGCAGCACAATTCACAATTGCAAAGATGTGGAAACAACCCAAGTGCCCATCAATACATGAGTGGATTAATAAAATGTGGTATATGTATACCATGAAATACTACTCAACTACAGAAAACAATGGTGAACTAGCACTTCTCATATTATCCTGGATAGAGCTTGAGTCCATCCTTTGAAGCGAGGTATCATAAGAATGGAAAAACAAACACCACATGTACTTGCCATCAAATTGGTACTAACTGATCAGCACTAAGGTGCTCATATGGAGGTAATATTCACTGGGTGCTGGTCAGGAGGGAGGGAGGTGGTGGGGATGGGTAAACTCACAACCAGTGGAGGCAGAGCACACTGTATGGGGGAAGGGCATGCTCACAGTCCTGGCTTGGGCAAGGCAAAGGCATTATATGTAACCAAAATTTTTGTACTCCCATAATATTCTGAAATAAATAAATAAATATGATATTAAATAGCAAAAAAAAACCCCATAAACTTCCTATCAATTAAAAAAAAAGGCTTGGCAA
Organism: Propithecus coquereli; assembly: GCF_000956105.1. Taxonomy (NCBI): domain Eukaryota; kingdom Metazoa; phylum Chordata; class Mammalia; order Primates; family Indriidae; genus Propithecus; species Propithecus coquereli. The sequence continues at coordinate 269,116 of NW_012152840.1, forward strand.
AGAACAGGATTCAACATCTCAAGTGATTGAAACTGTCTGTAAAAGGTACAGAAACAAAGGTTAGGCACCTTCTCTAAGACTCAGTTTTCTCATCTGTAATAGACATAGCAATGATATCTACCTCATCAGATTTTTTAATTGTTGAAAAAAAACTCATGAAATCTACCCTCCTAACAAATTTTTAAGTATACAATACACTATTGTTGACAATATGCAACAACTACACAATATTGTTGTATAGCAAATCTCTAGAACTTTTCCATCTTGCATGACTAAAACTGTATACCCATTTCCCCTCATTTCCCCCTTCGTCCAGCCCCTGGCAGCTGGGAGAACGAGATTCTACTTTCTACTTCTAATAGTTTGACTATTTTAGAAGGCTTAGTAAGTGGAATCATGCAGTATTTGTCCTTCTGTGATGGGCTTATTTCACTAGGCAGAATGTCCTCCAGGTTCATCCACATTGTTGCATATAATAGGATCTCCTACTTTGAAATTCCAAATGTTATTTCTTTGTCAACAACTTCTTTATCTTTCATATGGAAAGAAAAAATATGTTTTGAAAAATTTTATTACCTCTATTTTGAAACCAAAGAGTGTAAAACTCGTGTTGACTGTAAGAAAAGTTGGAAGATGGACAAAATTAGCTTTTAGAATTTTCACATTTCCTCCTTCAGGTCTCTTTTCTCCCTCCTTGGTGCCACTAATCCCTTCTCTCTCCTGAACCCAGATGCTCATTCTGCTTCCTATTCTCCTTCCAAATGAGATGATGGACATAACATCTTGATAGCTCTCAAACCTAGACTACTGCTTGGAACTGATTAGTATTTATATCTAGTAAATACTTGTTTTAGCTTACAAAATACTATCAGCCAGCTAATACATTTTGAAATTTAAGCTAGCCAATAGAGAGGTTTAATTTATTACCCTCAGGTAATAAACAATTATTTGTGTATTACAGGGGGCAAATAATTTTCAAATCAATGTGGCGTTCTAGGATATACAAAATTCTTTAGAACTCAGAAGAAGGAATTTGATAGTAGAATTAAGTTGCCATGGCTGGAAATGAGGATATTGTTTCTAGCAAGGGGAGAATGTTTTAAAGGCACTCTCTAAACCATTCCCTGTGGCTGACTACCTTTTTTCTTACAATCAGAAGCATTACCTGACAGCAGTAATATTCCCCATCTTTGAGTGAAATTTCATAGTGCCAAATACTTTCCAAAGAACTTTACATTAAATAAATCCTCATTTATTAAAGTGAGAATAATAATGGAACTTATTTTATGAGATCATTTTGAGTATTAAGTGACTTAATGCATGTAAAGGGCATAAACAGTGCTTAGCCAATAGAAAGCATCCAATAAATAAGAACTGATATTGGCATTAGTATATCTCCACCTCTTTACCTTTCTGTCAAGTTCCCTTTCTCCAGGCTAAATGCCATTCATTTTGTCAAGTATAGCTGAGATGTGGTTTTTGTCCCTTACATTTGTGGATTTTTGTCTCTAGAGAGTCAGCAATTTAAAAATGATGGCTTTGTCCGAAAATAAACACAACTTCACAAATGTTGTCCAATTAACAGGTTTATATTTTGCTGATCTTGGAAAGGCCTCTCCTCTCGAACTAAACAACACTTTGATTATTTAATTGCAAATAGGTGGACATTTCATAATACCAAGAGAGAGACTGGTTAGTGAGCTTGATGCATTCTATGTTTAGTTTTACTCATATAACTTTCATACCTCCGACTGAAGTTTGGAATTTCCATTTGGCTGAGGGATTTTTTTCTGTGCTGCAGAGATGTCAGTGTTCACTCTGTGGCTGGAGGCAGAAGACAGAAGGAGGATCAGTCTCAAATGCCAGCTCTGGTGGCTTACTCAGGGTTCAATTCAGCAAAAGGAAAGTCTGTACTGACCCTTTATATCCTCTCTCTGGGGTAAGACTTCAGGTCCATGATGCAATTTGATTAAAAGTTCACTTTTACTTTATTTTGTAATCAAGTCTTTTAATAAATAAGAAACACATGTCAAAAGAGCTTAAAGGGATCTCCGATTGGAGCTCCCCATATTACTTTTATTATCAGCATAAAGGAATCATGGGAAGAATTCAGCAAAATTTGACTACCTCGTTTCAAGATGTTGGTCACTGTTCAGCTCTGTTTGGAAGAAAAAAAAAATCTTTATATGTCGGGAGCCAGTGTTGTATCAGGCCCAGTTGGATAATTACCTAAACAATTAGCGTTTGTTTTCATCAAGCTCCTGGCACATCCATTTTGTCATTAATGAAATCATCTTTTTCCACTTGCCCTTTCCTATTACCACACACTCTTGTGTAGCCGGCTGATACTTCTAAATGCTGACAGGTCAATTATGAAATGATCAAAACCAAGACAAATGCTAATGTAGCTCTCCTCTTCTCAAGGACCTTTAAACACCAGAATTGTTAGGCTTTTAAATTTCTTGGCAATCTGGGGACGTACATTGTAACTGTGTTACAATCTATGTTTCCTTGATTACTAGGAAACGATGTTTTTACATGGTTTGCAGAAGTAGTTCAGGATTCATTTTCTGTTAATATTTAGATCATGCCCTTTGCTTATTTTTCAATTGGTTTATTTTTTGATATTTATTTATTGGTTTTTAAAAACATATTCTGGAAACTCATCTTTTTGAGATTATTCTTCCAGTCTTTTCTTTGTCTTTCAGCTTTGTTGTCTTCCATCATGCCAAATATTTCATTTTCATGTGATCAAATTTATAAAATATTTTCCATTAAGTTATGTGCTTCTTATACTTTGCTTAAGGACTATTTACTTACCCAGGTATATCAAATATACATTCTTATATTTGTTATAAACGATTTTCTAAATATTTGTCCTTCACATTTATGTCTTTCATTTGTCTCCATTTTAATTCTCTGTATGGTATGATTATAAAAAATTTCTAATTTTTTTCCCCATAAGGATAGCTGGTTGTCCCAACATAATTTAGTGAACAATCTTTTATTTCCCCACTGATTGATAATTCCATTTCTGTAATAAATCACATTTCCCTCTTTGCTTAGGTCTGTTTCCAGGCTCTCTCTTCTGTTCCACCAATCTATTCGTCTGTCCTTGTATTAAATTTATACCTAACTCTTTTAATTATCTTAACTTCATAATATATTTGGACATCTGACACGAGAAGTCCTCACTCCCTAATTTTTCTTCAGAATCATTTAGCTCTTCACTGGCCTCTGGTCTTCTATTAGACATATAAATATTAAATTAATATGTCAAGTACTGTGAAAAGCATTATTGAAAGTTACAGTAAATTTACAGATTGATTAGGGGATAAATAACATTTTACAATGTTGTTTAGAGAAGAATTTGTGTTATTATATTATTGAATATTTCCATCTATGAATGTTGCATCTCTTCATTTTTCAAGTCTTCTTTTCCATAATTCAATAAATTTACCAATTATCCCCATAAAAGACTAGCACAGATCTTACTGTACCTAGAAAAAATTTTGAAGTATAATAGAAATTTTGTACTATATATTTGAGTTTTTTAATTCTATTACTTTTTATAACTATAAATATTGGGATTTAGAGTAATTTTTTTATGTTCAGTAGCCTTGATGGGTTCTGTTATATTCTAAAAGTAGGTCTGTAGAATTTTTTGGATTTTTCAATGTGTGCAAATAATGATCCTCTTATTTCCTTTGACTTATATCTTTTTGCAGTATTTTTCATTAGTGGTTAGCATTATATTTTACCCTGTAGACTTAACATAATTATGTCTAGTCAGTATGTTTAGCCTCCTCCTGAATAATAAAAGGTACTTAGAATGCTTTAAGTACCGCCAGACACCCTAATTTCCTATATCCTATGATTCTTTGTCTATTATGTCTACTTTATTTTTAAAACTCCCCCAGTGCACTATTATTTGTATTATTTTCAATTCTTTGTGTCTTATATTGCTCCTTAGTATCCCATTCCATTGTTCTATAATCACCTTACCTCTTAACAATAATTTATTTGGTATAGAATTCTATATTGATAGCTATTTTTCCTAAGGACTTTGAAACTGTTATTCTGTTGTCTTCTGGCATCAGTTCGTCCTAAGGAGAAGTTGACCGTGAGTCTAGTTTTCATTGCAATGCATGCAATGTGTCTATTTCCTTTAGAATCTTTTAAAATTTGTGTCTTTATTTTGATATTCTAAAATATCACTAGTGCATGATTATATGTGAATTTTTTAAAAAATAATTTTCTGCCGAGACTCATAATATGTTTCATCTACTATTTATTTCATGCCTGGGGTTACCTTATACATATGTAATTATCTGCTGAGAGTTTCTCTTCCTTAACAGTTGTCTACAATGGAGGTTATACATTGCTCTAGTTCGGGAGGGCAGTTTTGCCTTTATCTAGCCTAACATCCTACAGCAGTGCATGCAGTTCAAATCCAGATCCCACTTTAATGCATAGCCAAAGCATAGGACTTTGGTTTTTATGACAGTTGGCTCAGTCCATCTATGACACAGGGCCGCCACTCCTGAAGTTAATCCCCTTTCATGATCAAGACCGTCACTTCCTGTCTCCTCTTTTTTAAAAAGAAAGTTACACTTCCATCTCCTCATATATGGGTCTTTTGATCCCAATTCCCACAGCATAGTAAACACTCTTGGTAAACAACATCTTTTTCCTAGGGTACACATTTAAGTTCCCCTCCTCCAAACAGCTCTATGCTTTAGTTTTCACTCATTGCTTTGGCTTTAAAATCCCATATTGTTTGTTGCACTTGAAACTTTCCTTTCCTCCTTTTAGTTTACTCATATGATTTCTTATTTTAATTATATTTTACCTGGGGGGCTATTCATTCATCATACTAACCAAAAGTCTTCTATAAATTACTGTAATGATTTTGACAGGAATTATTTTAAAATATGTCTTATATTTCTGGGAATTATAAGAGAGAAAAATGAATATAATTCAATCCTTTTTAAAAAATTGTTTTTAAACCAGATATAGAAAGAGTGCTGTTTTTAGAGAACATTAGGTCTAGTTCTACCACTCAGCTCTTGTCACTTGAGCAAATTACTATAGTTCCCAGTTTCCATTACAAAGTGAAATTATAATATTTACCTTAAAATATTTAAATAATATTAAAATGTTATTTAAATATTTGTAAAAAGATTGATTTAAAAATTAAAAGTAATATTTGTTAAGCAATTAACATGCTACATAGTAGAACTTCAATAAAAATATTAAGTATGTAATGAACTATTTTGAAATATGGCAGTACTTTCAAGGCCCGTTGGAAATGTGTTCAAATGTTTTTCTTAAATTACATGGCCAAGGATAATTAGGAATTTTTGTGTCCTTACATATGCTATCTATATTTTTGTCTGTTCTTTTATTATGAATTGATCATCAATCACTTTTTATCATTTGAGTTTTGCCTGTCTCATTTGATCAAAATTATCTTTATCTTCTTCTCCAGCTTCCCTGTTTTCCATTTCTAATCTTCTATGCACAGGACAACTGAGATTATTAGAATTATAAAATAATAGCAATAATTCATTTTTGAATCACAAACTAAGGGCCTAATTCATAAATAAAATGCATAAAATTGGTGAAATGTTTTAGGTGCTCAGAGTATTCTTGCACATTTTCTGGCTTGTGACTATATTCCTGTTAATAACTTTGGGTAGAAAGCAATTTATAGGGAGATGAAGTATTACTTTATGTATACAAATAAAACCCTAACAATTATAAATTTTCATGTTGTATATATATGAAAATGAAAATTTTCATGTTATGTATTTTTTCATGTTATATATTTATACCTATCTATCTATATATGAAATCCTCATTTTCATAGATATATAACAGTTGGGTGATTGAGACTGGGCTATATTCTTTCCTAATCATATTCTTTCCTATTCTTTCCTAATCACATTCTTTCCTAATCATTTGTATTGACTCTAAGGTTCACATACTATTTTATTAACTCCCTAAGAAACTTAACCTAGAGCTCTATTTACATATTTATGTATTTTCAAGGCCACCTATAAAGCCATATAAATTTGTTTCAACATCCTTCTATCCTTTCTACCTCCCACTAAGAATTTAATTTTCTTTGATATAAATCATACCATCTGTCTTCCACTTCCTTGGGGGAAAATATTATTTTTTTAATTAATTAATTTATTTTATTTTATTTCAGCATATTACAAGGGTACAAATGTTTAGGTTACATATATTGCCTTTGCTACACCCAAGTCAGAGCTTCAAGTGTGTCCCTCCCCCAGACAGTGCTCACTGTACCCATTAGGTGTGAATATACCCGTCCTTTCCTCCCCCACTCCTACCTACCTTTACATCTGCCCTAGAGTGTTTATAACAGCACAATTCACAATTACAAAGATGTGGAAACAACCCAAGTGCCCGTCAATCCACGAGTGGATTAATAAAATGTGGTATATGTATACCATGGAGTTCTACTCAGCCACAAAAAACAATGGTGATCTAGCACCTCTTGTATTATCCTAGGTAGAGCTGGATCCCATTCTACTAAGTGAAATATCCCAAGAATGGAAAAACAAGCACCACATGTACTCACCATCAAATTGGTATTGCCTTGATTAAATATAGATTATATGTTGTTCAAATCTTCCGAGTTCATAGAATAATAGTTTGATGCAGCATGTTGGTGTATGGTTAATCTTGTAATTTAGTTGCTATTTTCAGATAAATATCTCTGTGGTCTTTGACTTATGCTTGATGTAGAATGATGTAGTTTTCAGAGGGGATGATTTTTTTATTGTTGTATCATTCTGGTTACTTTGCTTATTGCCAAAGTGTATACATAGTATATTTGCTCTGCTGCTATAGATAGGAATGAAAAGTAGAGATTAAGACATATGGGGATATGGAAAAATGAATGTTTGGAAAATCTATAAAATTTAGAATCTCACTGGCTTTCTTTCCATATGAGAAAAGCTTCTGTGTTTCTGGTAATTCTATCCTTCTAAGCACTCTCACGTATGAACAGGTGGGAAACCAGAAATAAAAATAAAGGCTTAAGAGATCGTTTAAATTCAGAATTGATATCTTGAGCCCCAGTGAAGCAGGTAAACTTGAAGGAAGAGAAACAGTGAAAGAATGGAACAGAGAGAGAAGAAAAAAATGTAATAGGAAAGACAGAAGAAATGTCAAAAAAATATAAAGAGAAAAGAAAAAATACAATGTGCATTTTTCAAAGAAGCTAAGATTTATTTCAAGTTCCAAAAATATTTATATACATATATTAATCCAAGCTTCTCATTTAGGAATAAAAATTATTGGTGACACACTTAATTGAAATAGTGAACAGATTTAGAGGACAAATTATCATGAAATTACTAGTCATTAAAGACCTAGAGAGCTATGCTCAGAGAGATACCAAATTTTAGTGACTAGTATCCGGGGCAGGAAGGAGGACCTTGCGGAGTCGTAAGTTAGAAAACTTCAAAAGGCCATCTGCAAAAACTTGCTGACAGTATATACTTGACAGTAGTCATGGTATTAATCTGTTAAACTATTTAGGATCTATAAAAGAGGCATAAACATTAAAAGTCTTTTATTACCTGAAATTTTAACTTTTAGATTATGCGACATGAAGTTATGACAGTACAATGTCTTTGTAAGAACTCACAACCATAAGATGAAATTATGTTGACTTAATACTAAGTCTTAAAAAGAATTGTGCAAGCAAAATACTATTTAAAGTCATTTCAATCCAGGGGGAAAAATACTTCCAATAATTGTGATAAAATACAAACAAAATTTGCTAGACTTAAATAAATTTTTCCTCTTGATCTACATTTCAGGGCAGTATAACTCAATGTTCTCTAATATAAAGATTTATATATTCCAACTCAAAATCATGATTAAATCTCATTGGAGAATTATAAGCTCTAGAAAACAATGCTTTTTTTTATTTTATGAGGAGAGATTAATGAAATCTCACCAATCACCCCAAAAGATTACCTCTTTGCTTTACTTGGATTCTGCACTTAGCATATCAAATCGCATCTGCTGAGGAAGTGGCTCCCACAGAGCTATCCTGTCGTGTTTCCGAAGTTGTGGGTGGTGATAAGTTTTGACTGTGCAGCCAGCATATGTCATGATAAATTTTCATCTCCTCTAAGTAAAGAGAATACACACTGTTCTCGGATCAAGATGAGGCTGATTTCCCACCCACCCTCTTCCTCAAACATGTTTTGTCACAAACAAAAGTAAATACTTGACAGGTGAATATCACCTGTGCCATTCACTGTAACAAAATGAACCATAAGTAGAAAGTATTAATTCACTACTGAAATCACATCTCACTAGCAGAAAAAGGATCACAGATTTACATCCCTTTTCATAGCCACAGAGAGCAAAAACTTCTCTTCCTGTAGGAGACAAGAGAAGTCTATGTGGGCCCTGTGGGGACTTTTTAATGAGACTTCTTTATGCCTCCATGTGTTGTCAAGTGTCTATGTTTATCTAAAGGATCTTTTTGCCCAGAATTGAATACCTTTGTTTTTCCTGTGCTGCCCACATATCAAAATCTCCTCCAATCAGAGAAACTGCTTTTCTTGCATAGTTCTGGAGGAAGGGAGTTTGATAATGCATCTACCAAGTAGATTCCACGTGAAAGGCTCAGAGAGATAGGAACCCACATTTTCGGAGGGCTGAACAGCACATCACACATTCCGATCAGCCTCCAGGGCAAGTGCTTGACCTGTATGTGCAAGCACCAGATTCGATCCCCCCTCCCCTGCTCTAGCACATGAAGAGCCAACACCAGCCTCTATTCAATCACTCAAGCATGTGCATTGGCTTCAAAAGCAGAGACAAAAGGGGCAGCTGTTCTTATTCACAGCAAGTGGGAAAAACAGTCACTATGCAGAGAGATTTGGGACTTGGCAGTAATGGTGAGCCCACATGGTCTGGCTCATCTATATGGGATTTGGAGAGTATTGTGAAAAGTTGCAGCTCCCTGCAAACCAGTAAAACTCACTGGATTTCTGAAAGAGAACAAGTTCTTTACAGGTGACTCCCCTTGTGAGAAACCATTAATTTTCAAAATAATATGAAAACATAAACTGATAAATTAGAGGTGAACACTTACACCATAAAATAATTCTTCTCTCTAGAGGATTCCACTAAAGGTTTGTTTTCTTAGTGATGTAAAATGGAATTTAGCATAGAATAAAGTTTCGGGCGTGTACAATTCCATAAAATTAATTGCACCTGCAATCTGATATCTTCAAATGCAATAAGAAAATAATCTCATCTGCTTGACATTTTACATTTTTTAAAAGACAGAACATCAGTTAACTGCCTAATGACTTGTGGAGATTACTAAGCACGAGTTTGTCAAAGCGTGGTCCCTGGACCAGGAGCTTCAGCAGCACCCGGAATCCTATTAAAAATGCAAATTCTCAGACCCCACCCCAGACTCCCATCAGAAAGGGATGTGATGCAGCCTGGCAATCATTTTAACCTCTCTAGATAATTCTAGACAAATTAAAGTTTGACAGCCATTGCCTTAGCAAAAGCAAATGTTAGTAAACAGCATTTGGGCAGGAAAGTAGATAGAAATCTCATAAAATGTATTTAAAAACCCATCAAAGAGAATCCTGAATGAAAATCTGACAAATTTAATCATTATAATAGGTTTCTTCCAGCCAAGAGGATAAAACAGAAGTGCCTTTGTCTGATACATAAGGCTCTTCACAAGTTTTCCATCTATGTTTCCAGCCTGGTTCATTAGTTTAACAATTTAGCCAGTCATTCACCTAAATAATATTTATTGAGTGCCTGCTCTATTTGGACATCAAGGAAGTAAATAGGGAAAGACAAGTAATTATATCCAACCACAACAACCCCAAAATACCTAACATCCAGATCGATGTGTTCAATTCCTTGCCCTTTGGTAATTCTGAAATTTGAAAATGCTTTTTTGTTGTTGTTTTTCTAAAATGCTATCTCACTCCTCCCTGTTGTTTCTCCATCAGAAAGACTCTTATTCATCCTACAAAATCTAATTCAAATATGTAAAGTCTTTCTTCACCTCCTGCATAATGTTGGTTATTTCTTATATTGGGCTCTCACAGAAATACATTCATACTGTTATTTTTGCCCTTATCACATGGGATTGGAAGTCATCTGTTTAAACATTCAAACTCTACTTATGAAGATTAGAGACTGGCAAATTAAGTGAGTAGGTGTTTGAAATATTTCTATGTCATAAAGTGACTTGAAGTAAACACGTGGAAGGCTACTATAAAAAGCTGATGATATAAAAAAATTTCTACTTCTTTTAGTCCCTGTAGAAAAGAGAACAATTCTACTTTAAACCGAAAAGGCAAAAAATAACTATAATTAGTAGAGAGGATACATTAAGTTTGAAATGTAATTGCTTAATGCAGTGGTTTCTCAAAGTTGGATCCATTTGTCATTGTTCAAAACTGACCACTAAAAAATTGCCAACCATATTATACATGAGATTGTTCGCAAGAAGTTGTACAAAGCAAATCCTCTAACCTTAGCATTTTCATCTTTTAGACTGGGATAAAGTGAAGAATTTGGGGATATCAAAGTGCCAGTATATGAAAAAGTGATTATCCTTGTGCCTAGCACAAGATCAAAATGAATAATGAAAAAAAATTCCTATATTGGCTGTATTATGAAATCTTATCCTGAGAACTCTTCATTTAGATCCAATTAGAACTATAAAGTGCATGAGAAACATTCTAGTCCAACTTCCTCATTTTATGAATAAAGCAAACCAAGACTCAGAGATAAAGTATCTTGACTGCTAAAATGCAATTCTATTTTCACTAGCCTAGAAACTTCTTCACCACACCTTGGTGTCTGTAATAGTTATCTATTGCTGGCTGTATCAGTTTTTGGTAATGGGGTAGCTTAAAACAACATACATTCATTATCTCACAGTTTCTTTGGGAAAGAATTTCAGGCCCAATAGAATTCCCTGATTCAGTATTTCTCACAAGGTGACAATCAAGGCTTTGGCTGAGGCTGAGGGAAGGATTAATTTCCAAGCTAACTGAGGTTGTTGGCAGAATTCAGTTATATATGGATAGAGAACGGAGGGCTTCAGTTTCTTGCTGGCTGTCAGTCAAAGGCCTCTCTCCACTCTTAGAGGCTGCCTGTAGTTCATTGTCTTGTGGGCCTCTGAACATAGGCAGTCTACAACATGACAGCTTGCTTCCTGAAGTCAGCAAGCAAGGGAAAGACTCCTGCAAGTCAGACCTTACATACAGGCTTACGTAGGTAATCATGTACATCCCTCCCCTTTGCTGTATTCTGTTGGTTAGAAGCAAGTCATATAGGCCATACCCATACTTACAAACTATGTAGTGCTGGGGAGAGGTATTATGGGTGCTCCCCTGTGGTCTGTCTGCCATTGTATCTTAAAGAACTTCCATTTATTCAATCATCCTGCCCCTTTATCACTGATTAATTCTTCTTTTCTTGCTTCTAACAGCTAGCTATTACTCTTCGGGGAAACAATTTATTAAGCAACATTATTCATCTCACAGGTTAATTTTTTTCTACTCTGGGGGTGGGTGTCCTTTGGATACAAAACATTTCTAATCTCCCCAATTTGATAATATCACTGAGTTTCTGTTAGCTTTTTTCCTCTTTCCTGCTGTTGTCCAAGTGTTAACAAAAATAACAATATAACCAAATGCTATTCCTTTATCACAGTCAGTGCTTTACCTCCATAGATTTTACATTTATTTCCTCTATTCTGTCTTTAAATCTGAATGTCCCTTTTTGAGCCACTCCTTTTTCTGATTCCCCCGGGACCTATTTTTTTCTTATTAAAGATTTTTTTTTTCTTTTTAGATGCTTTAATGGGAGAGACAACTGTTCGTCAAACATGCACACAGAGAAACCAGGCACCCTCAGAATGTGCATTTCACACAATTCTTTGATACTCACTACACGAATATAATACCACTTCCCATTTATATAGGCTTTTAAGATTTTCAATGCATTTATAAATTCTATTCGGACACATAATTAACCTTCGAGGAATATTTTGAAACTGAACTCCTAGAAAGTCTTTATTTCATTGTACTATAACAAGAAGAGCTAAATTTATTGAGTACCTACTATATACTAGGCGCTGTTCCAAAGCTCTACCTAAATTATCACATTTAATCTTCTCAATAGTCCTACAAGAAAATTAGATTATTGGCTCCTTTTTTATCTATAGGAAAACTAACCTACGAAGGTTAGCTAGTCCATTGCCACCAGAAAATGGAAATTGTGGATCCAGAATTTGAACCCAAGCAGTTTGACTCTGAAACCTACCCTCTTAACCATTTCATTCTACTGCAAGTACATAATCATATTTAACTTTTCCTTTTTCTAGGAGTCAGAACCTTCTGAATCAAATAAAATTTTATTATTGTGGGTATTATCTATAAACCAAAATTGTTCTTTATTACACTAGTTGCTTACATTCCCACATGCAATTAAATTTCACTCTTGTTTTACCTTCCTAAGGATAAATGAGGCTCATGAGACATTTGTCTTCAGAGAGCTAGAACAGAATCATTGTGATTCCCTTAATAATGCATGCAGAGGAGAGGCTGTGTATCTCATTGAGATGGCAAAGTATCCTCTGGAAAGAGTAGAAAAGAAACTCTTCATTGTTACAAGGAAATAACGCCATATAATTATCAGAAAAGAAGTAACATTTTGAAACAAAAATATATGTGTACTGAGAATGTAGATATTTGTTTATTTCCAATATCATGGTCCAAATTTATATTTAAAACCTAAATTATTAAAGAGTTTTTTTAGAGCAGTTCTAGGTTCACAGCAAAATTGAAAGAAAGATACTGAGAGTTCTCATATACTCCCATCTCAACACATGCACGGCTTCCCCCATTGCAAACATCCCCCACCAGAGTGGTACATTTGTTACAATTAACGAACCTATATTGAGATACCATTATCACCCAGAGTCCATAGTTTACATTATGGTTCACTCTTGGTGGTGTGCATTCTATGGGTTTGAACAAATGTATGATATCATATATCCACCATTGTTGCATCAAACATAATATTTTCACTGCCCTGAAAACCTCTGTACTCTGCTTATCCCCCTCCCTCCCTCCTTCCTAACCCCTAGCAACCACTGATCTTTTCAATGTCTCCAGAGTTTTGTCTTGTTCAGAATGTCATATAGTTGGAATTACATATAATATTTTCAGATTGGCTTCCTTCACTTAGTAATATGCATTTAGGGTTCCTCCATGTCTTTTCATGGCTTGATAGCTTATTTCTTTTGGGCACTGAATAATATACCATTATCTGGATGTACCACAGTTTATTTATCTGTTTACCTTCTGAAGGATGACTTGGTTGCTTCCAAGTTTGGGCATTTATGAATAAAGCTGCTATAAATATCTTTGTGCAGATTTTTGTGTGGACATAGGTCTTCAAATCACTTGGGTAAATACCAAGGAGCACAATTACCGGATTGTATGGTAAGAGTATGTTTAGTTTTATGAGAAACTGCCAAACAGTCTTGCAAAGTGTCTGTATCATTTTGCATTTCCACCAGAAATGAATATGGGTTCCTATTACTCTAATCCTTGCTGATATTTGATGTTGTCACTGTTCTGGATTTTGCCTATTGTAAAAAGTGTGTAGTGCCATCTCTTTGTTGTTTTAATTTGCATTTTCCCTATGCCATATGATGTTGAGCATCTTTTCAAATACTTATTTGCCATCTATATATCTTTTTTGCTGAGGTGTCTGCTAAAGCCACGTGGCTTTCTTTTGCCACATCAGAGTCAAATAATTAAGACCCATTATCCATTCTCTCCAAGCTACTCTCCTAACTTTTCCCTGTGCCTGGAGCAAGTATTTAAAAGGATTTATTGGAAGGAAAGAAGGAAGAAAAAGGAAGAAAGGATACAAGGAAGGCAGCAGGTTAAGTTGTAACTTTTTATATTTCTGTTTAAACCCCCCCCACCACCATCCTTTCCAAATTGCACTACAGGAAACATCACTTTTATTCCAAGCATGGCATTAGACTTGTCTTTACTTTCATATTTTCTTATGCTACATTCAGATTGTTCAACAATCTTGGATCACTTCTACCAAGAGGACTCTAAAAATCACCTCTGCATCCCCATTGACCAGATGGTGGTCTCTGCTCTAATCACTACACTCCTGGATCACTTCAACTTAATCTCCATTTAACCTCCTTGTTCTCAGTCTATGTCCTTTCCAATAAGCAGAAAATACTGCTGCCAAACCCAGCTTTATTGCCTGCCAGTTCCCAAACCCTGTGTTAGCTTCCTGTCACTACTGCACAAAATTCAAATTCTTCACAATTGATTTTCTGGCTCTTCAGATAAATGCCTCTGCTGGGAGTTCAGGCAAGCTAAAGGCTGTGGCTCCTTATGTTGTCTCCACCTTTGTACCTTACCGTCAGGTTGTACAGCCACTGGTTCCCATATAGATTCACAACATTGCATTTCTTTTGTTTCTTCTGAATTATCCTACTTTACTTTCATCTATACCTCTTTGGAAAGCCCACTCTGACCAAGTAAGGATGGGTAAAAGTCATACACTCAGCATTGTCCTTAGAAAAGTTTGATCTACTTGATTTCCTGACTCCAAGATTGTTACCCTATTGGTAACAGTTGCCTCCAGCACACCACCTCCTCCAACAACATAGAACAATAAAATGAACAATGAAACAAAACACACGGTAACAAATTTTAACATACTTTATAATGTAGTTTCTTTGTTGAATGTAGGTCTTACAAAAATCACAGGACTTCATTCTAATCTCTTCCCTGTGTCTAGTATACTGAAATTGCTCTGTACTCATCAAAAAAAAATCTGTAATGTGATATTTGGGTAAAACTGAGTATTTGGCTATCTTTTTATCAAAGTGGCCTAAATACTTCAAATTATAAAATGTACTACTTCATTTATTAATATGTTTTGCCTTTGTTTGAAATACTGGTTTACCTTCTATAAATAACTAGTAAGTTATAATTCACCAATGCATCAGAGAAGTAATATTTCACTGTCAACTTTTTAAAATATATTTTCATAATGGGTAAAAGTAAGGTGGAAGGAATAAACAAAAATATTTTTGCTACTTTTATCAGACCTTTATAGAAATGGCTTCAGGATTTATAGATGATACAATAGCTATTGAGTCTAAGTATTCTTATAAAAATACTATTTTCCCCCCATATCACAATTTAAAAATAAACAAAGCTATGTGAGTAGATGGGCATGAAATAAAGTAACTTTTTAAATATAAGGTAGCTATTTTTCTCACAGAAACTGAGAAGGATTTTATGATTTTGATGAAGACTATCGTGACCTCACATATAATAATCATTTAATATGAAAAAGTCAGTTATGTGGTGCAGGTCCCTGTATTAACACAAGATGAGGTTATGCATTTGATAGAAAATATTTTTTATGGTTTAAATACCCAACCTATTGTTGGAGCATTTAGTGTTATTTAAACTCATCACAATGAACATTCCATATCATAATGCAGGTATTAAGAACCCTGATCCAGCCTGTACTCTACACCGAACTTCTATCTCAAATCACATTCTTAGAAAAGTATCCTTTTGCGAGTGTGCTAAGAACAGGGTCATTTTGTATACAGATTTTCTGCCCTCAGGAGTATAGTCAGGCTGCATGATATTTCTGTCAACCATAGACCACATATACAATGAAGGTCCCATAAGATTATAATACCATATTTTTACTGTACCTTTTCTATGTTTAGATACACAGATACTTACCATTGTATTATAATAATTGTCTACAGTGTTCACTATAGTAACATTCTGCACAAGTTTGTAGCCTAGGAGCAATAGGCTATCCCATAAACTACAGTAATCTATTCCATCTAGGTATGTGTAAGTACACTCTAGGATGTTCCAACAATGAGGAAATTGCCTGTTGACACATTTCTGAGAACATATCCCCATCATTAAATGATGTATGACTGTATATTCCAGGTTAAAGACAGACATGTAAATCAAATATTACAAGGTGGTGTGTGATAGGTAATATTACAGAAAAAAGCCCAGATAAAAGGGTGACTCAGATAAGGAACTCTTAACCCACCCTAGGGAGATTAGAGAAGGCAGGGTGGAGATGAGGTACTCTTGACTGGGTCTTGAAGGCTGAGAAGTAGTCATTCAGACTAGCAGGTGAAGGGGAAAAGGGAAAATACAGGCATTTCAGGCAAAGAAAGTTTGGCATTTGTGTGGCTGGAGCATAGGGAGTGTCATGCCGGGGAGGCCAAAGAGGTCCAGGAGGCTGGATGTGGACACATTAGTGCACCATTCCTTATATCCCCAGTTAATTATACACTTCCTGTCTTATTACCCATGGGAAAGGACACCCTAAGAATCTAAGAGGGCATAGTGTAAGAACTAAAGTCCCCTGAATTGCATCTGCCTCAGTCCTACCTACTTGCTTGTAAACTGTAAGAAACGTAAAGCTACATTTTCAAAACAATTTTTAAAGCACATTAAAAAAAGATAGCATTGCCATAAAAATCAGTAACCCAAAGCAATTACCTTAAATCTGCCTCTTGTACACACCATTCCAAGTGTTAAGACATTTGTTTAAAAGTAGGTACGTTTGTATGAATAATTAATATGTGGTATGTAATTAAACAAGTATATGTGTGTATATATATCTTTACTGAACATTATCTCTAGCAAAAAATAATGGAATGTTCTTCATCCTGGAGTTCATGATTCTGCTGTTCTGGCACATATGGTGAGTAGGAATAATAGTTGAGGATCACTCATGCAATCGTTTTAATGAAACCATCACAATCAGGCACTCTGCAAAGCAGTATTTTATTCTTCTGTCCATTAAATACATCCCCCAGCCCTTTCAACTTTGCATAAATTGCATAGGCAGTGTTATTTACCAATTGGAACTGGCAGTGGGAAATCAGCACCAGCTGATTATGAGACTTTTGCCCAGTGAACTTTGTGATCCCCCATTGAATCCATTTATTGTTGCTGTTCCTGCTTTGGACTATGACTTCCCTAGAAAGCATTTCTTCATTCAGCCTCTGTGCTTGAAAAAGACAACAGCTTGAAGCCAGCAGCTGCTCTCGAACAAAGCAGGTAGAAAGGCAAGAAAGGCTACTGAATCCATAACAATAAACACATCATGACATAATTACAGTAAATCTCCAGAGTGACCTGCACACATTCAATGCCATATGGTTATTTTTGGTGCTGGAAACGTGTAACCAGGATCCATAGTTTAATCTAGCCACTTTCCATAGTATTGCTACGGGCATGAAATTGATTTTTTACCCAGAAAATTAACATGAATATTTATTGACAGAAGTGAAGACTATATTTGCACAATCAACTAAGTGTGCCAGTAAATTTAATAAAAATATTTGAATTTTGTTTTACCTGAAAACATATGAATAGATGAATAGAAGTTTTTGTTTTCTTTTGTTGTAGAGTTGTTCAAGTTTTTTTGTTTTGTTGGTTGGGTTTTTTTCTAATTGTAGTAGTGCTTTTATAACATGCAGTATATAGCTTTCAACTTCCTCCTCATGCCCCTTCCTTTTTTTTACTTGGACAGTGTTTTTTCAGTGGTGCATGGAAGGACTGTTCTCTGTTTCTTTGAATGTCCCCATTTGACTTTGACCAGGTTAATAGGATTTACTGCTACTGTAGTCTGCCCAGAAAAAAAAAAAAAAAAACATATTTTCAATATGGAAAATACCCTGTGGTCCACCAGGGATTAATAAATTGCCCTCTCTGTCTCTCCTTCTGGAAATAATTTAGAGTGCAGAAAATTTATATACGAACATGTATGTCAGAGAGATGGACCAGCCCAGAATCCCAACCTTCTAAACTCACTGAGGGGTTTCTTGGGGCAAGTCTAGTCTTAGCAGGACGATAGAATGAACCTCAGACACATATTAAAAAATTCATCACTTTCTTGCAAGTATTTTCCATGAAATCCACTTATTGGTTTAATTTCTGAGAGCTGTAAGAGGGTTAAATATTGTTCTTTGTGTTCACAGAATACAGTAGTCCCATCTTAATAACAGTGGCCTGAATAACCAAACCCTAGACAATGTTCATGGTAAACCAAGAGTCCTAGAATACGCTGAGAAAACTGTCTGTGACTTGAAAGCACATCTGTTTTCAGAGGACTACGATGCATTAAAAAATGCTTTATTTTAGTAGTACCTAAATGAAAAAGACAGTGGAAGGCAACCTCTGCTAAAGTGGGGGGATTCAAAGAACACGTAGGAGTGGGGGCTGCAGAGCTGAAAAAGTGTGACACCTTACTTCACCCATCCTGAGGGTCACAGCCAACACTCCTATAACAAAAGACAAGCTCACAAGGGAAAAGCATAACAAATTTATTTAATCAAAGTGTTACGTGACATGGGAGCCTTCAGAAATGAAGCCCAAAGACCCAGGAAAACAGTTTGTTTTTATCTTTAGGTTTCGTGAAGAATGGATAGCTATGTAGAAATGTGATTGGACAAAAAGGTATGATCTAATGGTGATAGACTGAGAGGGGAAACCGAGCAAGGCTTATCTGTTCAGGTTCTTCTTGGTCTCCCTGTGTAGCATTTCATCCTTCCAGGTGTGGGGCAGGACCCCTCTAGAATGAGGGTCTTTAAGGGACAAGGGAGAAAGTGATCTTTCTAGATTTTATGGCTTGTCTTTTGGGGGAAAGGGGCGTTGGTTTCTATGATCTGCCTTGGGGAAGGATTTCTGGTTTCTGTATCTCTGTTTGGGGGAGAAAGAAGGGCAAGAGACAGGAGGGCAGGAGAAGTTCAGAAAGAGACTTTGCTTCTGAGTCCATTTGTGAGGGCTTCTAATCTCCTTTCATTCAAAGTTCTCAGCACGCCAAAGCACCATTGCTTTCTGAGCCCCAACAGGGCCACATACAAACTAGTTTTGCTTTAGAGTTTCCTCCCTGCCACAAGCTACCTCCAGTGAGTGCCCTGAGACCTGTGGCAGTGCCCTTGACGATGTAGTTCCAGATTTGCTGTCTTCTGGGCAGGTAATGAGAGTTCCTCTTCTCTGCCTGACACTGCTGTACATCAGGCCTTTCTTGTGCCATCATCAGGAGAAACAAAATAAATTTTCCATAACAGAAACAAAGACTTATGCTTTGTGTCACCCTGGCAAGTTAAATTGCTGAAACCTCACCTACTTTTAGGTCTCTTCTTGAGAATCAAAGGTGAATGACATGTTGTTTCATGTGCTTGATTGTATATACATACAACAAAGTAGAAGGATCTATGTTATGTGGGAAAATAGCAGTAGCTGTATAGGTCAAGAAGACTGAAATAAAACAATTTAGGGAACTTGTTCAGTGGCTAGAAAAATTAGAACTTATTTAGGCCACTGTTATTTGTTTGTCACTTTTATGAATGTGGGTTCCAAACGAGCTCACTTGGGATTTAGTGCGTTAGTGCCTCAGTAAGCAATGAAGGCTAAAATATAGCATTTTTTCTATTGACTCACTGCATGACCTTCAATGAGTTATTTTCACATTGCCTGGGTTACCTTCATTATAAACTAGAAATCATAATATTAATCAGTTTTCTCCCAGGGTTTTCTTTAAGTCTTGAAAAACTTTTTAAAATTGAAGTGTAGTATAATTAGACTAAAGGTCTAATAGTCAGAACACATAACCTAAGTTTCCGCAATATCCCTAATGTCTTAAAATAGCCAAAACGAATCAACCAGATTTTCAGAATGTAAGGGTAATAAATGTGACAAAAACAATGACAGAATGAGATGCGGGAATCAGAAGAAGAATGTCTTGTGTAGAAAAACACAATTAAATTAATTAGATGATAGTGTTCCTGGCTTAATCCTTGGTTAGTCACTCAATAGATTTTTAATCTAGTGGCTCATTAACCATCTAGTACCTAACTGAGATCCTGAGATTTTAATCATAATTTGTTTCATCATATGAAATATCTATTATTTTTTCATATTTCAGTTATAAGTACACTTATGTGTCTTTATCACACTAGAGATCTCCTAAATGATAAACATTATGACAATTTAATACTTACTCTGCATAAACAATACTTTTATGAACACCAGCAAAAACTTACACAGAATTTCAGGCCTGCAAAATAAATGTTGGTTATTAGGCATTTGTTCTTTATTTTTACAGCACTTAACTTTTCCAACTTATATTGTTTCTGCTTAAATTGCTAAATTTTATTATTCCTATAAAGCGTACAGTAATATTTCTGTTGTGTACTCACAGGGATCAGTAAAAGATGTATGTCTTAAAAAACTTCCTCTAGGAAGAGCACAGGCTTTCGTTTAGTCCCGCCCTTAAAACTCCTTCTGTGTCTCACACACAGGCATTGCGCGGACTTGAAACTCATCTTCTGAGTGTATCCTACACTCAGAAGTCTTAGCGTGTTGAGGTTGTACCATCTCTGACTTCACTAAAAATACGCCTGTGACCAAACAGGTGACCTAACGTGAAGTGAATACACAGAGACAGAGGAATTGACTGTCATAATTGTAGTTTTACTTGATTATAGCGTCCCCTGGCTCCAGGTGACTTCTATCTTTCTTTACAACATCACTCATCTCAGAAGTCCCAGTGGACCTTGAAACAGAAGAGAAAGATGGATCTTGGTTTTTGTCTAGGCCAGTTTGCAGTGTGGGCACTTCAGAGAGTTGTGCTATGAAAAAGCAATTAGCTTCTTGAGTCTGGGGTGCCATTTAAAATATCTAAGCTACTGTGCTTCATCATAAAATTGACCTTTTTAATTTTTTATGTTGGAAATTTCCACTAAAAGTGTTAGCATAAAAATGTACAGCTCCAGGGAAAATATGAAAGGCCTGGGAAGGAGTAGTAAAAGGCCATGTTTCCCTGAATGAAAGTTGAAATCAGCTCCACTTGAATATAATAAATACCATGTCATGAAGTACCCTGTGCTTAATTTTAAAATAATTGGTATCATTAAGTAACATAACAATGACATAGCAACACCAGTTCTGCGTATGTAGGCAGGCAGTGTATGTTAGATTTACAGCCAACTTACAATCTTGTAGGATAATTGCTTTGCTCTCTAGAAAAAAGGTCCTTTTCTCATTACCTTTGACTGTCATTCCTATGCCATAATCATCTTAATATGATCGTAATTTATGTATTGTATTTTTCAAAGCTATATCAGATTTGCCATTTTAATTTCTCCCTCCAATTCCAATGTTTCGGTAGAAAAAAAATCATTGTCAATTAAAAAAAAGGATGAGAAGTTACTTAGGAACAGGAGAATTGCCACAAAATTTCATCATATTCATTTCTGTAGTCCATAGCTTTGTCCCTACCAGTAACACAGAATGTTTTCTAGAAGGGTGTTGGGGGTTGTGTGGGATAAAGGTGGAGAGTTAAATTACTCATGTTTCAGTCCTAGCGATTCCGTTTATTAACTGTAGGACCTTGGACAAATTACTTAACCTTTTGGTGCTTCAGACTCCCTGTCTGTAAAATGGGAATGCAATCTAATTAGTTCTGGTTGTACATCTACCCCAAATCTTAGTGGCTTAAAGCAATAATTTATTAATTATCTCTCATGGTTCTCTGAGTTGACCAGGCACACTGTGTGGTTCTCGCTTGGGGAGCTCAGTCAGATGATGGCTGGGCCTGGGGCTGAAGCCATCTGGACTGGGCATCTGGGAGGGCTCACCCATGTGGGTGGCAGCTCCCACTGGGAGCTTAGCTGGGGTGTGAACCAGGGTGTCTACTCATATCCTCTCCGTGTACCTTGGATTTCTCCCAGCATGGCAGCTCAGTTTGGACAGGGAGATTATCCCAGAAAAATACTTTGCTGGTGACCCAAGAGGAAGCTGCAAGGGGCCTTCATGACCTAGCCTTAGAAATCCCAGGTTCATGAGGTGGGAAATTAGACCCTCCATCTCTATGGGAAGAGTGGCAAGATCACACTGAGAAGAGTGTGTGGGATGAAAGAGAACATTGTTTATATGTATGAACAAATGGAGGGAAAATGAAGTTTCCTTTTCTTTTTCTTGCACCATGCTAGTTAAGTAGGATTTAGAATCTAGCAAAATTCTTTGCTCATTACAAATACTAAAAGTATGTATAGAGATGATTCATTGATATATTTTTAATTTCACATTTTGATGACTTCCAACATACCTCATTACAAATATTCAAAATAATCTGTTTTCACTTTTTAAGTGAGTGACTGTAATCATTGTTCTATAGATGAGCATTTACAGGAATTAGATGAAAAAAATCAGGCAAAATCATGGAAGTCATAAGGGAAAATAACCCATGCATTAAATATTTTAATAGACTCTCACCAAGATGTGAGAAAGAACATTTAAAAATATACTTCCCTCTGAATTGATTAGTAATTACTTCTGTTCACTGGGAATCTCATTAAGAAAAACTCAGTGTGTTGAGTTACATCAGCAACTCTCTGCCAAAAGCAAAAGGTTCATGGCAACTGAGAAGTTAATTATAGTCACAGAGTGGAGGACATTATGTCCAAAACACAGTTCAGTCCCTTGTGGATGTCAGATAACAGTTTGAAAGGGATAGCATCTTTTTATTTTTACCAGGCTTCTTCAAAAGTGAACTAATAATTAAGATAAATAATAGAAGCCATCAATGACCAAAGACAGGAAGTTGGGCCCTGAAAACACAGTTACAAGCCAGTTCAGTGATGATAACCTAGAGACAGGCTCACAGGCATTTAGAGCGAGAGAAACATAAAATCCCGACAAACACTAAGAGAGAAAAATGCACTTGAAAAGAAACTGAGCGCCGTAATGTGGAAGCTCATTTTCCAATGCCAGATAACAGAACATTAGAATGCTTTCCTTGGATTCCAAGAAAAAGGAATATACCAGGATCTTCCAACAGAAAATGTCTCTTTCCTGAGATGTATGTAGATAAATAGTGAAATTAGAACAATTTAATTAGCATTTGGGGCACAGAAAATAAAACCCTAGTTGATAAAACTAAGGATATATACATATATACACTGGCACATATACATATAAAAAACTGGGCCACAAGTTTGAAATTTTATTTTTTATATAATGTTTTATCTTTTCATTGATGATTTCTGTTGTAATACCGTAACTTTAAGAAAGAACATTAAACCACGTGAGCTTCATGAACATGGAGAATAGAACAATAGACATTGGAGACTCAGAAGGATGGGAGGGTGAGAGGGGAATGAGGAATGAGAAATTACTTAATGGGTATAATGTACATTATTTAGAGTACTAAATGTACACTAAAATCCCAGAGTTCACCCCTACACAAGTATCCCTTAAACAGAACTGCTTGTATACTCCTTAAATTTATTTTTAAAAAAATGTGTAATCTTATAAAGTCTTCTTAAGGACAATTTATTGACAATGACTTTCTTTGAGCTGCTCAACTCAAATATCTGTACATATGAGTTTTATAAAGAATGTTAAAAAATACTCAAAAGAATATTTATATTTGTATTTTTTATGATTTCTTGCCTGTCAAATTTTGATTGTCAAAAATTTGATATAGCTTTACAAAAATTGAACACTACAAAATGGCACAATCAAAAAATAAACTGAAAAACATCTAATTAAAGGAAGCAGAGAAGTGAGTGATATAATTAGTTAACTGGAATCTACTACCTATAATATTGATTTAATAATATTTTCTCAAGGAAAAAAGAAACATGGCAATAGATACAAACAAAATTTTCATTTTCTAATCAACGGTAGCATACATACACTTTTACATAGGTTGCTCTTCTTTGTGTCATTATCAAAGTTTGAGTCTTGCCATTTTTTACATACATAAAGAATCTAGAAACTTTTGGCTGCAACGAGTTCTGTCATGAGGCTCAATCACTTAATTTTTGTATTTATAAAGATCATCATATAGCCCAATAAAACATGTCTTATTCTAAAGATGACATATATTTTTAGGATATTTTGGGGATAGAATTAGCTCTGTCCCTCTATTGCAGATTGGGCTGTGCATTTATGCTGCCCTCTGGCACTACAGTGAGCCCACATAAGACGGCTATCAAGATTCAAAGACCTTGGACAGGGCTACAATTTGAACCATTGGTATGTTCAAAACATTTCTCCTCAGAGAACAGTTTAAAATTGGGTTACACTTAACTGACAGATACAAATAGAATCAAGTGCTGCTATACATACATATCTACCTATCTATCGAATATACATGATGAAAATGACAAAATATAACAATCAGATGCAGGAAACATCCCAACTGCATTAGAATCCTTTTTGAATGTTTAATATTCATTGGAAGCATAGATAAGTATATCATATTTTGAATATCATGAAAATGTCAACTTTATAAATCACAAATATGAAATTTCAATTTTTTGGAGTGTGACATATTTACACTTAAATATATCAGGACAAACAGAAAAATACATTCATATTGACTTGAATGGTTAGTAAGCATTGTGGATTGTCTTCATGAATTCCGTATCTGGCTGACATCAACAGCCAGCGAATTCTAGCCAACCTCATTTTCATTTTCTTTCACAATGGGGCTTCTTTAGATACATAACAGGGTTTAAGTAAAGTGTCAGAAAAAGGCAATTTGTAGCCAAGAAAATGTGGAGGAGAAGAAGGAAAGAAATAGTCTCATGATGCTTGTTTCCAACTTCTGTATTCATCATACTCCCCATCCGCCTGCCTTGATGCTAGTATTGTCCTTTCCCTGTTAAATCAGCAATGCTTATTAGCTTTCTGGGAGCTGCAGAATGTATAATTTTGAAAGCTAAACCGATAGCACAAATGCCCTGACATTGGTCATAATATCTCTATGCCCTAAAGACAGTCAGAGTCTCCTTAGTCATTAAAAATGCAAACATGGCATTGAAAATACAGTGAAATTATTTCAATGTTACATGGGTAATTTTCCAAATCGAATATATTCCTTAAATGTACGATTTCATAAAGTTAAATTTGGCTCACTGCTTTATTCACATGATAATGTTTTTATTTGAAAACAAATTAAAAATAAGCTCTGTGGGCTTAGAAGAAGTCATCTTGAGCTCATGTGGTGGATAGAGTAAATGTTGCATGCAAAAAAAAAGGGCATTACTACTTGTTTTCATCATTCTATTGGGTATATTTAAATTCAGATTCAGCAAGTACTATGTCTGTCAGGAAAGTCATAAACCTTTCACAAATGTATTGTCACCAAAAGACAAAAGCTACATCTGTAACAAACCAATGATCCTACAAGACTACCTCTGACTGGGTTTAGTGTGGGACTCTTCAAGGTAGCTATAACACATCCTCCAAGGTGAGACTGACAAAACCAAACCAAAAAAGTACTGTGTGGCTGTGTGGAAAAATTTCTTTGAGACTTCAGAGACTCACCATAAGCAATAAACCACGAGTACTGATTACTGCTTACTAGCCTTTCCTTACTTGGGCAATTTTGGAAATTGTTTGACTATGATGACTGTATATAGCAGAAAATTCTGTTACTGGGTTATTTAATTCACACATTCCTTGACTTTCATATGATGTTTTAATAACTGCATTAACCCATGCATCTGACTATATTTTAATCTGTGGTACTATAGGCAAAAGAGAAAAAAAAAAAAACTAGAAAATTGTGCCAACTAAACACTGGCAGCTCTGACAGGTATGTGGAAAACAGTTATTAGTCCCCAGAGTACCGAACTCATCATGAGAGTTAATGTCTTTTGCTGAGGAGTAAAGAAGTGACATTGTACTAGCTCTGACATATCTGTTAGGAGATAAGCTATCTTTTCAGAATACAAATGTGAGACATAATTGAGAATTTGCTAAGAAATATAAACTTCACCAACAGATAGGTATTTGTGCAAGTTTGCAGGTAAATCTGCAATATGCCAGAAGAGACCTGGAATATACATTTAGCAAAAAATTCAATGTCATATAGGACAAAAAATCCTTTTTCTTTTATATCTATTGATACAATCTGAAATTTGTGTTTCTGGACCAAAGAAAATAAATAAATTAAAAGGGGAAATAAAGTAATGACTAAATATATGGTGCTAGAAAGTAGTATTTGTTTTTCAGGACCATGACTGCATATACCAACATGGAAGTTCTGGAAAGGCATCGGTGTAGATCATGAGGATGGCCCAAAGGGCATGTCACAATGACAAAAGGACTATGTGTGAGAATAGGCTTACTAATGCATTGAAGAGAATCTGACATTTGAGAGAGAAAAATTAGTCCCTGAAGTAAAACCAATTAGAAATGTGTCAGAGATTGAAGAATAAAAATTAATGTATTCATTAAACATTTATTGAAACAATACTACATAGCTGACACTGTGTTAAGAATGTCCTAGAAAACCATTAGAAAAAAAAATCAGACAAGACTACAGAAAGAAGAAATTAAGAGCATTGATTACAAATTTTATGACTATAACATCTACATTCCAATTCATAGAAATAAAATCAACAATGTAAATTGAATTTAAGTACAGAGTTACAATTGTAATCCCATAGGTATACCCAAGACTGATCAAAATGGCTTATGTCAAATGAATAGCAGTGGAAAGCTAACTTGGTCCCCCCAAAAAAATCAAGATGGAGAAGTACAGTGTATATCACAAATAAATGCCTATCAAGAAAAACCATAATCCTAGTGTGGGAGAATAATGGACCATGTTTGATTAGGAACAAAAGGACAGAGAGGGAAGAAAGGAGATGGAAAGAGAGAAAGTGACCTCATGATGGAAGAAATATACTACATCCTCCTGGTTGTATGGTTAGATTCTCCTAATACCAATTATGAGACAAAATATCTTAATTCTGAGAGACTTTCATTATCTGGACAGCCACTATGATTTATATCCTGATAAAATCAGAACATCTAATAAGTTCTCTACTCACCTTCCTGATGACTTGACTTCTCAGCAGGAAAAGGGAAGAACAGAGGGAGTGCTATTCACACTTAAATTTGACTACCCCAAAAAAACAATTAACAGTAAAATGGAAACTTTCTGTGAATGTGATAATATTACTTTAATTCTTATAATAGCCATGGAAGGAAATGCTTGATTTAGTCACAAATGTGCCCTCTGTTCTTAAAAATATATCTGCTGAAAGATAGATGTGAGCCGATGGCCGAAAGCCCTTAATAGGAGTATGGCTCAGAAAGAAACTAGATGCTCCCCAGAACAAAATCATCATCACACAAAAATAAATTTGACAAGTAATACTAGGAAGAGTTAATTAAGTAGATAAATGAATCTGGATGCACAGAGTTTTCTATGAGCTCTTATTGAAAAGGAATACATATAAAAGATTAGAAGCCCTTTAGTTATTAAGTAGAGCAAGCTGAAGCCTTTGAAAAATAAATAGAATAATAAAAATGATTTTTGGTATGTTCAGAACAAGATACAAATAAGAGAGCAATAATCTGCTGTTAAGATAGTTTACAAAACGGTATCAGATGATACAGAAAATGCAGAAATTCCCAGCTGCTTTCTTGTTCTTATCTTCTTTGTCACAGACTGATGTGGGGAAAAAGAACATTAGTAAGAAAGAATCAAACCCTAAGTGGAGAAAAGAAAAACACCTAGCAACTCTACATGGATTCAAGTCTCTTGCTTAGTAAAAATTGCATGCTGGGGTGCTAAAAAGTTTGTGAATAAAATGGCTGAGATGCTATCAGTAACGTCTGGGGAATTACTGAAGTCGTAGTCATTGGGACACTAGAAACAGGCAAATTATGTCTTGATTTTCAAGAGCTATAAAAGGAAGATTTCCAAAGGGAGAGTAGACAACCAAGCTATTAAACTCAGAATTTTGAACACCCCATGGAAATGGTACTTGCTAAGCCTCCAAATAGTAAGGGCTAGAAAAGAGTTGATGGAAATAACTCAATTAAGCACAATTTATTTATAAAAGAAAAAGAAAAAAGTCAAAGAATTAGCAGTAAGAGCTCTGAATCAAAAGAGGAAAGCTGAGAGAGAATGTGGACTCCCTAAATTAGGGAAGGCTTAGATACTCCACACATACTATTGGCGACCAATGTGTCTTTGGAGAGATGGATGATGATGACAAAGACAAAGCCATGATGATTATGACAACCACGACGACGATGATGATGATGATAATGATAGGATCTCTGTCCTATAAGCTCCTGAAAGCAAGAACCACATTTGTTTTGTCCATTGGTTAGACCAAGTACCTGGTCCCCAGGGGGAAGTCAATGTTTTAATTCAAAAATAACTATTTAATAATAATAACAATGCCACTTGAGAATAATTATCTAAACATCTTATAATGCTTTATTTTACTTCATCACCACAAACCTATGATATCTAGGTAATACTATTACCCCAATTTTACAAATGAAGAAATGAGCCTTAAGCAGGTCCTTAGCCAAGATCACTCCTAATAAGTGAAAAAGTTCTAATTCAAATCCAAGGCTGTCTGAATCAAAGACTTAAGCTCTTAACTATAGTTATCATATCTTGAATGTCAATAAATGATATTTCATTCTGTCTGAAACCCAATTCTATGGCAGCTGAAACAGTTTCTTTCTCCGGTCCTAAGATAAAAGAGTGAATAGCCTGAAGTCCAGGCAGAGCTTTCAGAAAATCTGGAAAATCTAGAGAACAAAATGAATAAACTGACCAGTTTAAATGAATGCAGATTCAAATAGCTGAATCAAAGAATAAAAGATAGTGGAAGCAAGACAAGTCTCAATATAAGTAAGTGGTCAATGAGCAGCAAGGCACTTAGAACACAGTTACCACGACTACCAGATCTTCATTTGACCCTAGCACATAATGAGTGCCCAACTGAAAAAATACAATAAAATAAGACAGACTGAATTATTACAGGGCTTTTTTTAAAGTTATACCTGGTTTTACTTTAAGAAGCTCTACTTCTTGAGCAGAATAGCATTGCACCTAAATATACACGAAGAGAGTTTGGGTTTTATGCTATATAGTGAAAAAAGAGGCTTAGGTGTTAAATTATAGTGCTTTCTTTTTGTCTCAATTACATTCAACATATCATCTCTGCCTTATAAAAAGAAATAGTAGAAACGGAAGGAGGAAAAAAGCAATGTGTTGAACGACAGAGTCAACACTGAAAATAATAATAATAACGTACAGTTATGAAGTGTTTCCTACATATCCAGCACTAAAAGAAACACATAACTTATTAATCTTTACAGCCAATTTGTGATATAGACATTACTGTGTTCCCTGTTATACAGATGAGGAAATTGAGACTTAGCAAGATTAAATTCCTGTGTCCGGTCATAGCTATCGAGTAGAGGAGTGAGCATTCAAATCCAGAAAACTCTCTTAATCACCATAATAAACTGGCAATAATCTTGGTTCCTTTCTTTAAAAGCCAATAAAAATGGTGTGAAGGCCGGGCGCGGTGGCTCACGCCTATAATCCTAGCTCTCTGGGAGGCCGAGGCGGGCGGATTATTTGAGCTCTGGAGTTCGAAACCAGCTTGAGCAAGAGCGAGACCCCGTCTCTACTAAAAATAGAAAGAAATTAATCAGACAACTAAAAAAAAAATACATAGAAAAAATTAGCCGGGCATGGTGGCGCATGCCTGTAGTGCCAGCTACTCAGGAGGCTGAGGCAGAAGGATTGCTTGAGCCCAGGAGTTTGAGGTTGCTGTGAGCTAGGATGATGCCACGGCACTCTAGCCCGGGCAACACAGTGAGACTCTGTCTCAAGAAAAAAAAAAAAAAATGGTGTGAAACATAGCACAGGGTAGGGTGGGTATGATTTAGGCAACATTACAAGAGAAAGCTTTGGAGATTTTTAGTCACGAGCAAGCCCATTATGAGTTAGCAATGTGCTGAATGAAGCTTTCAAATAAAGATAAACTTAACGTTACATTAAAAGATAGAAGAATTCCAAATAATGGAGAGGGTTACAGTTTACTCCTCTGTATTTGGAGTATTGTGGTCACTTCTGGTGGTAAAACTTTAGGAGATGGAAATGCATCAAAAAACGTGGAGATGGAGATGGGGAAGAGGTTTTAGAGCTATTGTGCAAGAATAATCATAGATTCCAGCATACTCGGGAGATCAGGGTGATTGTCTTCAAATATTAGAAAGGGTGTCACCTAGAAGAGGTATAAGGTTTACTCTTTATAATTCATGGAATAAGAGGGTAAAATAAAGAGGCAAAATTTTACTCTGAATAAGAAATATTTCCAATAATCCAAACCATTCCAAAATATAGTGGAAGTGAGCACTCTATCAAGGTAAAAATTCAAGATGTTATCTGGGCAACTGTCACAGATGCTATGAGGTTGGGATGGCTAAGTGACCTTGAGTAGTTTTTATCTCCATGAAGCTTATTTGTTCATCTCGCGACCTTAAAATTGGCTTGGACAAAGTCTAGCTGTTCCTGCGACCCAGACACATTGTCTTTACGACATTCTCCTGAATGTGTCCCTTCTGTCAATGTAATTTCTTTCTTGTGGAATGTGTATCTGACCCTAACACATTGTTTCCAGCCCTTTAAATGTCTGCATTGTGAACCTCTTTTCTTGCTGTAGTGACTTTAAATTCCAGAGATTGAGATGTAATCTACACAAATACTGAAACTGAGGGGTGCAAATTAAACTAAAGCCTCTTGGTTTCCTTTAAAAACTGATAAGTGTTATGAATAGAGCCATAAGCATAGTCATGAGTTATTCACCCAGAAGTAGGTATTTGACTGATAAATCAATTTGCAGGAATGTATTAAATGATTAATGAATCTGTCATATCAACTAGGACACTTGCTAATTATTTTCAAGGTTCCAATAAATGTAATGGCAATTAATTGCACCTGCTACAATCCACGTCATGCTTGGAGCTGACATGGAAGTTTAACTTTCATTTTTCACTGATGAAAAGCCTTTTGTCTATTCTTGGGCTTTCTCCGCACCTGCCTGATACAGGAAAACAATATTTGTGTTAGGTGGAATCCTGCTTATTAATGGCCATAAATTTAAAGCCCTTGCAGCCTTCTCTACAAATGAAGGTAAGAGAAGAAGTTTCG
The DNA here is from genome assembly GCF_000956105.1 of Propithecus coquereli. Taxonomy (NCBI): domain Eukaryota; kingdom Metazoa; phylum Chordata; class Mammalia; order Primates; family Indriidae; genus Propithecus; species Propithecus coquereli. The sequence continues at coordinate 300,265 of NW_012152840.1, forward strand.
CAAGCCACCTAACGAAGAAAGTGGTGTACTTACAAATCTAATTTTCATCCGACTATAGTACATTGTGGCTCCCTAAGGCAGGCCTTGATATTACAAAAGCAATTTCTGGCAGATTGAAAGGGTTATTCCCTTCTGGGTTTCCAGCATCTGACAAGAGATCAGAGTGGAGGTCCTACTCTCAGGGGCCTGGCAGCTTCATGAAGCAGATGGGATCTGACAGGCTATTTCCAAGAAACGGAGGCTCTGAAGCAGGAAGCAGGTATGCCTGACTGAGTAACGGGAGGCTCCTCATTTAAACGGGGAGAGCCACAGCCCAGTGATGGCAGGTGGCATTTATTCAAGTCAGAGGATCATTGCCAGCTGTCCCAGGAACCACAAGAAGACTGAATGATTCAGAGAGTGCTCAGTACTCAGACTACAGAATTCATTAGGATTTAACCCTGTAAAGGCCACTCATTTCCTGAACATGCTGTGAAAAGGTGGATTTCATCTCATTACTCCTGTGGCACTTCATCCCTGGAGCCCTCTAGAGGACAGACATTTTTCAGTTTCTCTTCTAGCCAGATCACACTTGTTTCTTTCCCCACTTTGTAGCTGCTAAGAATGAAAATCGGCTGCAGAATCTCCCTCCACACTCCAGAACAAGGTGTGACAAAGCTTGGGGGGTCTCATGGCCTGCCATTGCAGACATGGTGCTTGACCGTCTCTTTGGGAAGGGGGTGGAGTGGGAGATAAAGGTGAAAGGGCTCCAGCACCTAGCCGTTCTCTCTCACTCTGCTCTGCTGCCTTCATGTCCTCTTCTCCTCGCCCCTCCCCATGCTGCCAGAGCTGGAGGGTTAGCCTTGAGCTTAGATCTCCATGAGCCTGTAGGCAGATCAAGGAAGAATCCAAGAGGAGACTGGCCTTGACTATACCCCTTCTGAAACCAGGATGTTTTGTCACCATAAGCCAATCCCACCCAAAGCAGCCAGCACCATCACCAGGTAAGAGTCATTGAAGTGAACAAGTTGAGAGAACTGAGGGCCATGATGTATATTCCTAGTGGCTGCTGCAGACCATGGCCCATCCCATCAATCCCTGCCCTTGTCACTGCTTATGCCAAACTTCACAAAACTGCCACCAGGTTTCCTCCTCCTTTCTTTTACCTTCCTTGTTCTTCCTCTTCCTGAAAATATTACATCTAGATTCTGGAAAAAGCTAATGCTATAGTGCCACATACTTGCCTGGGGTTAAGGGAATATTGTTGTTGGTGGGGGCACACCCTGAAATCATCCCACTACACATTTTCCTTCCAGAATATGACCCTTGTCTAAAAGTAGGGCCCCTTGTTTGGGCTATTCCTTGGTACTTTCCTATCAGCTTGATAAAGCTTCTTTTTGTTCCCTTTTTTCATGGCAATAGGCTCTGAAACCAGGGATTTAAAATCTAGTGGCAACAAAAGCTATTTATTAAATCACACACAGAGATTATATAAAATGGAAATAGCATCTGGAGACCTGTACAATTAAGAAGATCTCATCTTGCTTTATGACAAGAATTCAAGATTCAGGACATAGTTTTTAGGTAACGAACATTCCTCTGAGCTCTGCCTATATCCACCGTACTCACCAAATATAGGAATTACAGGGTCATTTTCATCTTAGATATTTTAGTTTCCTAAACAACCTTTTATATATTAATACTTTCTACAGCAGCACCAGGGGAATCTGCGGAGACCTCTATAAATGGGCAAAGTGAGAGACACTTGCATCCAAGATGTGGCATGGGAGCACTAAAAATGGCCAGAGTCTGAGAATATCGGTGAGATCAGAGACTAAGGAGATTGATCCTTAGGAAAGGTGCACTTGCCACACGTCAGCTAAACACGGCAACACAGTAATCCATTAAAAACAAGAGTTGTGTGATAGCATTTCTCTCCTTAAAAGTCAGCAATGGCTCCTGATGTCCCTTAGTCAAAGCCAAATTCAGTACACTGTCTACATCTCTGACATCATCTGGCTCCTGTTAGCTCTCTGACCACTTCTCCAGCCTTTAGGGCTGTTTCTGTCTTCCCTCCTCCCCTGATTAAGACCCCTGGCTTTCTCCCTCACCTCTTGCTTTATTTTTCTCCCTAGCACTTATGCCATCTAATATACTACATACTTTAGTAATTTGTCTTGTTTATAGTTGTCTTCCCTCCTAGAGGACCGACTTTATAAGGGTGGGAAATTTAGTCTGTTATTGTTTTCTGCTGAATTCCCAATACCTAGACCAGCGTCTGGCATATAGCAGGCCTTCAATAAACACTTGTTGAAAGAATGAATGAGTGAATGAATAAATGTCATCATATATGTGTAGGTGTTTCTAAACAAGTGCTGCCTTAAAAAATTGTAGGGCAGCCAATATCCCAATTAAAAAGAAAGGTCTAGAACTATTGTACACACATCTAGTTTTGAACCCTATTCTGACACTTCTAATTGTATAAATGAGCCTCATGTTCAGTTAAAATGGGATACAAAATATTGCAATGTTCTTTTAAGAATGTTTTCTGATAAATTGTGTTAAATTATTTTATAAGTTATAGTGCTAGTAAATGTTAATTACTTTTCTCTTCATTGGTGTCACTTTATATAATAAAACTTTATCCCGGTGTCTAAGACAATTGTTGATACTCAGTAAGTATTAATATATGTGAAATATCACTGTAATTACTCAAAATAATTTTAAATTTCTCTTTGACGGAATTCAGACAGATATCAATTTTTGAACCCCAGTGGTGTTACTCAATGTGATGACTGGTCATATGCATTTGCTTTGAGTTCAAATAACTTTTGATGTAACTAAAAAATAAATTCAAGCCCAAAGAATTAGTTATGACCATTATTCAAGAGAAAGTATCAAAACCTTGAAAAAAAATTCCAGAATGAAATTAACAGTAATTATAATAATAATAAGCATTAAAGTCAATAAACATATATTTAGACTGTGTATATACCTTCCCTTTGTCAATACTTTAAAAGGAACAGTACTAGTCCAGCCATATTATATTAAAAAGCAAATCTGTCTCACTAAAAGGACTGGAATTCCACCATTAAAGGTCTATTTCTATGACCTAATTGTGTGTTCTGGGGATTCATTAGCTTGAAAGTTTAGCACACTCCTATTCTGCCCATTGATGAAGCACTCTGCCTGCTCTCCTGGATATTTTCTGTAAAACAAGAGAGTAAAGGGGAACAAGAACAGATGCTAATTTTTCAGAATTCTGGAAGAGATGTGATTCCCAGGCATATTTATAAATGAGCCCTGAATTACATGACTTTATCTCCAAGGATTCATCTACTTCTGTAGTAAAATGAAGAAAAAACATGAGATCATTGTCATATAATGACAAAATCATTGCACATTCTCTTTCATTAACATCTTAAGGTATAATTCACATACCATAAAATTCACCCATTTAATGGGTACAATTCAATGATTTTTAGTATAATCACTGTTGTGCAACCACCAAAATAATTTATGTTCAGAATGTTGTTATTGCTCTAAAAAGAAGCCCCATATACATTAGCCATCACTGTCCATCTTTCCCTTCTCCCAGCCCCTGGAAACTACGAATCTACTTTCTATCTCTATAGATTTGCCTATTCTGGACATTATTAATATAAATGTAATCATAAGATGTGGTCTTCTGTAACTGGCTTCCTTTACTTAGCATAATATTTTCAAGGTTCACTCATGTTATGACATACATCAGTATTTCATTTGTTGTTGTGGCCAAAATTATTTCATTATATGAAGGGGCCACATTTTGCTCATCCATTGACCAGTTAATGGGTTGTTCCCACCATTTAGATATTATGGATATTATGGATATTGGATATTATTGGATATTATGAATAATGCAGCTATGGGCATTAGTGTACAACTTTTTGTTCATTGTCTTTTTTTTTTTTGAGACAGAGTCTTACTCTGTTGTCCTGGCTAGAGTGCAGTGGTATGCACATTGTCTTGTCTTTTAATATTTCTTTCGTTTGTTTGTTTTATCTTATTTTTAACCCCTCCTTTTATTGTTTTTTGTTTGTTTGTTTGTTTGTTTCAAAATAGAAAGAGGGTACAAATGTTTTAGGTTACATAGATCATTTTTGTAATACTTGAGTCCTGGTTATAGGTGTACCTGCCACCCAAATAGTGTTCGTAGTACCATTAGGTTGTTTTTTCTCTCCTCCCCCTCTGCCCCCTGCCCACTCATTGCTTTCCACTGAGTTTAACTTCCCTCTGTGCACATGTGTGCTCATTGGTTAGTTCCAATTTAGTAATGAGTATTGGTGTTCGTTTTTCCATTCTTGAGACACTTCACTTAAGAAAATTGTCTCCAGTTCCATCCAGATTGTTACAAAAGGTTTCCTACCTTAAATCTAAGTCTTTTAACTGTCTTGAATTAATTTTTATGAGTGGTGAGAGATAGGGGGCCTGTTTCATTCTCCTGTGTGTGGCTATCCAATTTTCCCAGCACCATTTATTGAATAGGGGTTTTTTTCTCCTAATATATGTTGTCGTCTGCTTTGTCAAAGATCATGGTGGTTGTAGGTAGATGGTTTTATATCTGAGTTCCCTGTTCTGTTCCTTTGGGCTATGTCTCCATTCTTTTGCCAATAGCATGCTATTTTGGTTACTATAGCCTTGTAGTACAGTTTGAAGTCTGGTAATGTGATGCCTCCAGATTTGTTCCTTTTGCTTAAGATTGCCTTGGTTATTTGGGCTCTTTTCTGTCTCCAAACAAAGCATAGAATTATTTTTTCTAGATCTGTGAAGTATGAATTTGGTAATTTGATGGGGATTGCATTGAATTTGTAAATCACTTAGGGTAGTATGGACATTTTAATAATGTTGGTTCTACCTATCCATGAGCATGCTGTTTTTCCATTTGTTTGTATTCTCTGCAATTTCTTTCCTCAGAGTTTTTTAGTTCTCCTTGTGGAGATCTTTTACCTCCTTGGTTAAGTATATTCCTAGGAATTTTATTTTCTTTGTAGCTATTGTGAATATTATTGAGACTTTGCTTTGACTCTTGGCTTGATTGTTATTAGTATATAGGAATACTACTGATTTATGTACATTGTTTTTTTATCCTGAGACTTGCTGAATTTATTTATCAATTCCAGGAGATTCTTCATGAAATCTTTGGGGTTTTCTAGATACAAGATCATATCATCAGTGAAGAGTGATAGTTCGACCTCCTCTTTCCTGATTTAGATGCCCTTAATTTCCTTCTCTTGCCCGATTGTTCTAGCTAGGACTTGCAGCACTATGTTGAATAGAAGCAGTGATGGTGTGTATCCTCATCTTGTTCCATTTCTTAGGGGGAGTGCTTTCAACTTTTCCTCACTCAGTATGATGTTGGCTATGGCTTTGTCATATATGGATTTTATAATTCTGAAATATGTTCTTTCTATGCCTAGTTTATTGAGGGTTTTTATCACAAAAGGGTGCTGAATTTTGTCAAATACTTTTTCTGCATCTATTGAGATGATCATATCATCTTTTTTTTTGCTTTTGTTTATGTGGTGAGTCACATTTATTGATTTACATATGTCAAACCTGTGGTGAAGCTCACTTGATCTTGGTGGATTATTTTTTTGATGTGCCGTTGAATTTGGTTTGTCAGTATTTTAATGAGGATTTTTGCATCTATATTCAAAAGGGATATTGGCATGTTATTTTCTTATTTTGTTGTGTCCTTTCCTGGCTTTTGTATCAAGGTGATATTGGCTTTGTAGTATAAATTGTGGAGGATTCCCTCCTTCTCAATATTATGCAATCATTTTTGTATTATGTGTACCAGGTCTTCTTTGTAGGTCTGATAGAATTCAGCTCTGAATTCATCTGGTCCAGTGCTCTATTTTGCTGTTTTGGTTTAATATTTTTTTAATTATTGTTTGGCTCTCATCGTTCATTATTGGCCTATTCAGGAGTTCTATTTCTTCCTGGTTGAGTCTTGGGAGGTTGTGTGTTTCCAGGAACTTCTTCATTTTCTCTATGTTCTCTAGTTTTTGCACATAGAGATATACATAGTATTCATGGATGATGTTTTGTATATCTGTGTTTTCAGTTATAATGTCACCTTTTTCATTTCTCATTGAGCTTATTTAGGTTCTTTCTCTTCTGTTCTTGGTTAATCTAGCAAGAGGTCTGTTGATTTTCTTTATCTTTTCAAAGAATCAACTTTTTGTTTCATTAATCCTTTGTACTTTTTTTTGTTTTCCAATTCATTTAGTTCTGCTCTGTCCTTCATTATTTCTTTTCTTCTGCTGGCTTTAGATTTGTTCTTCCTTTTCTTGTTCCTTGAGGTGTGACATTAGGTTGTTAATTTGTGATCTTTCTGTCTTTTTGATGTAGGCATTTAAAGCTATGAATTTTCCCCTAAGGAATGCTTTTGTTGTGTCCCACAGATTTTGATAGCTTGTGTCCCCTTTGGTATTCAGTTCAAAGAATTTTTTATTTCCATCTTAACCTCATTCTTGACCCAATAATAGTTCAGCAGTAGGTTGTTTAATTTACATGACTTTGTGTATGTTTGAGTGTTTCTCTTGTGATTGATTTCTAGTTTTATTCAGCTGTGTTCTGAGAAGGCACATGGTATAATTTCTATTTTTTTGAATTTGTTGAGACCTGTTTTGTGGCCTAAGATATGATCAGTCTTGGAAAATGTCCCATGTGCTTCTGAAAAGAATGTATATTCTGTAGTTTTTGAGTAAAATGTTCTGTAAAAGTCTGTTAGGTCCATTTGACTTAAAGTTTGGTTTAAGTCCATAGTTTCTTTACTTATTTTCTGCTTTGATGATTTGTCAAGCTCTGACAATGGGGTGTTGAAGTCCCCAGCAATTACAATGGTGCTATTTATTTCTTTGCTTAGCTCTAGTAAAATTTCCTTTATGTATCTGGGAGTTCCTGTGTTAGGCTCATATATATCTAGGATTGTTATGTTTTCTTGTTGAATTGCTCCCTTTACCATTATATAATGACTTTTGTCTTTGTTTGTCTTTGTTGGCTTAAAGTCAGTTTTATCTTACATGAGAATGGCTACAACTGCTCTCTTTTGATTTCTGTTTGTGTGGAATATTTTTTCCATCTTTTCACATTGAGTCTGTGTGTGTCCTTGTGGTTTAGATGTGTTTCCAAGCAGATACTTGTGTTGTGTTTTATTATCAATTCAGCTAGCCTGTGTCTTTTAAGAGGAGCATTCAGTTCATTAACCTTAATTGATAGCATTGATATGTGGGATGTTGGTCTGTTCATCTGTTCATCCTGT
>NW_012152840.1:308447-316615 GCF_000956105.1 Propithecus coquereli
AATATATCCTTTCTTATGTTGTCTAACTCTCTAGTGACTTTTTCATTTTTTTCATTGATTTCCTGAAATATTTTTTGGCTTCTTTTTGTTGGTTTTCAACTTTCCCTTCAATTCCAATCATATTATTTGCCATTCATATTCTGAATTTCATTTCTGTCATTTTGGCAATTTACTTGTGGGTAGAGTTCATTACTATAGCTCCATTGTGTTCTCTTGGGGGTATTAAACCATTTTGTTTTTTCATGTTGCCAGGATTCTTTTGCTGGTTTCTTCTCATCAGGCTTATCTTCTCTTGGCTCTGGTTTAATAGGATTGTTGGGTACCTGTTCTCCTTTGCTATGGACTCTCTTGAACCAAGTCCAGGAGTGATGACTGCTCAGTGCTGGGGGGTAGGCAGGTCCTGAGTGATGTGTTTAACCTCAGGAAGGTTCTTCAGGCCCAGTAGTGGTGGTGGGGACTCAGTAGTGGTATCCGTTCTGAGTCATACCTCTGGAGTCTCAGGGATGGAGTCACAGGCCAGGCAGGGGCCCAGGAGCTATAGGGGCAGAGCCTCAGACTTGGGCAAAGAAAGCTTCAGAGCTGGCTCTGGGGATTTCAACGGGGGCAGAGCCACCCATATGTGGGCTGCTGATGCCCAGTTGTGCAGGCGAGGGTTTCTCTCAGCAGCCCAGTTCCATGTAAGTGAGTTGGAGCTGCTGGTCAGCCAGGGTTCTCCCCTCAACGCACCTAGGACCCACTGAGACAGTAGTCCCAGGCTTCCCAAGTGGTGCCTGTAGCATCTGAAGCCCCTCCCTTATTCAACTCCCAGGTCGGGGAAGAGGCATGTTTGGCCCCCAGTCACAGGGCATGACCCAAGGGAGTGTTGGCTCCATGTACCAGAACAATCAGGATGTTGTCTATTGCAGAAACCTGGGATTGGCAGGAACCAGATCTCTGTTTCACCTACTCTCTGATGGAATGTCTCTGCAGACTGTGAGCAGCTCCCTGTTCAGCCCAGAAGTCTGAAGTGGAAGAGGGAGACCCCTCACAGATCAAGATGCTTGTAACTTTTATTTCTCTCCTAAGAAGAAGTGTCCCCTCAGATTGCCTCTATCCTGCTGCCTTTACCTCTTCCCAGCAGTGTGAATTGTACTGCGACCCTCGGCTTAATCTCTGAGATGGTGGGTAATACTTGTGAGTAAGAATCAGCCCCATCCTGTTTGATTGAGTTGGTAGATGCTGAAATGAGCTATAGAGTTGTTCTGTCAGTGATGCTTCCAGGAAAGAGCCAACTACCAAGGTGTTCTTTTGTGGCTGTGATAAGCTCTAGTCCCTCAGGTGGAGCACTTGAATGCCCTGGGCTTTAGGAGGAGCCCTGTAACTCTCTCCACCGTAGCAGACGTGGGTGGAGGAGTGAGACAGGGTGGTTAGTTTGTATGAGCCTGGGAGGCTTCGCAAAGCCTCAGCAGTGCTCAGAGGTTACTTTCCCAGCTGCTAGGAAAAGCTTCTAGGAGGAGGGTCAAGGCAGGCTCTCCAGACCAAGAAAGCTGCTCATGAGAAAGGAGCCACAATTCCTCAACAGCCCGGGCACCTGAACATGCCATGGTACCACAGGCTGGGCTAATCCCTGCCAGAGGATCCAACAGCATGGCTTTACTTGGGGAAGAGGGGTGGATGGGTGTTCTCCCAGATCACTGCATCTCAGATTCCAAAAGTATTCTCCCACCAGTTCCACCTACATGGGTTCCCTCACTTCCCAAGTCCAGCTCTCAAACCTCTCATTTTTGTCCCCCTGCAACCTGCTGGAGTCCTGTGGGCACAGTTCTGGCCTATGTGTCTGACCTGCCTGCATGTGTCTCTGAGAAATGCCATGGGCGGGAAGCTCCCAGATCAGTCACCCCAGGTCCACTGCATATCTTTATGGGGAAATGTGTGGGCCTCAGTTTCAGTGGAAACTTCAGACTGGAGAATACACTAGCTGGGGAGAAGCAGTTGCTTGCCAAATTCTCAGCTGAAATTGCTCTCCCAATTGTGGTGGGTGGGGGAGAGGCAGAGAGAGTAAGAATCTGAATGGAAGAAAGCCAGCTTTCCAGCCTCTTGGGTCACTCATTTTGGAGTGGAACCCTGCGTGGAATATCCAAGCTCTGGGATCATGCAGGTTCTTCCCACAATTCTGTGGTTGCCACAGTGTTTGGGTTTGTGCCAGTAGAAAAGCTTCTAAGTAACTTGGTAGCCAGCTGATCACTGAAGGAGTGTGTGGGAGAGAAAGGCTTTCCCCCTTACCCCTTCACTGGGCTGTGAGCCTCTCTGGGTTTGATCCTCGCCAATATCTTCTTTTTCCCTTTATCCTCTTCCTTCTCTGTTTCACAGTTTTCCTCCATGGAGTCCCCGGCAGGCTCCAGCACTTCTTTCTATGACCTACACCTGAGCTGTGTCCCCTCTCCCCTCTCCTTTATCTGAAACCCTTCCTTCCCTCTGGGATGGTCCAGCAAGATGTCTCTAGTCAGCGATCTTGCCCCTCCATTCTGTCTTTTAATGTTTCTAAGAGAAATATTCTCCATAGAATTTCTTGTTAGGAAATTCACAAACTTCACAATTACACAATCTACACACACTCAAACCCCTGCCTCACCACACTTGCTGTGTGATTTTGCACATGTGTTTAACTTCTCTGAGCCTCCACTTCCTAATCTGCAATGTGTTGTCCTAGAAAAAGTTAAGTGCTCAAAGTGAGGTTTGTGTGGGATACTCGAAAACCTTTTTATCGTATGCCTGTCTTCACAGCTCCCTTAGCGATGGCTGGTTGGGAGATCTCCCCTTCTGAGTCAATTTCAATAATCTAAACAATGCAGGTAAAATTTGAGTAATAAAAAATAATGAACTGCAATCCATAATATTTGTTAATAGAGTAAAAATTCAATTTAACATGTCAGTTTTGATAAATGAAAGTGTCTGACTACTAAAGAAGATTTAAATAATGCTTATGAGTTTAAATGTAATTTTTACTGAGTTTTTTGTGTCTGCTAATTTATTGATATAAAAGGACAAAGGAGAAATGGTGGTATGCTTTATCATCTAGCATTAGTCAAATAGGCTATTTTTTTCAATTACATTCTTAGGATAAATTGCTAATTTCCATTTTATATAAAAATCAATTTTTATGTAACGGTCTTTGTCCCAACCTATTCCATAAAATTTGGATTTACTATATTCAAGTGCTGACAGTGGTTCAGACTTTAATAGGAGAATATATTGGGAGTATTCTTTTTTTTCTGACTATAGTACATTAAGTCTCCAGAGGGGGCAAATGTTTAGCAACATGTTACTTATCACTATGTGACTGTATAAGAATTTAACTCAGAAATGTCTTTTGCAGTCAGAAATGGCTTCTTTCTGAATTTCTCCTACTAGGCAATCATTTGCAAATTCTGTACCTTTGGAAACAGTCTGTAGACAAATAGTTTTCTCTATTTATGGTCTGCTCTGCTAGCATAGAAGCAATCCCAGAGGAGTTTTATTCCTTTCCCAAAGACATCATCACTTTTTTTCTCTTCTGTACCCTAAACAGCTTTCTCTTCCTAGAAAGTACACACCATGGTTGACCTATAAACCAAATATTTCTGTTCATTAAACCTACTCTGCTAATCAATAAAAATAGGGAAGTTTGTGTGCACAGGCATGGTATTAAAGGCATGACTTATTTCTGCTTGTTAGTATTGTAACAGAATTTTTCCCCTATGGTTCATTCATCACTTTAAAAAATTAAGCCAATTTAGAAATATAATTTGAATGTATAATTGAATTTGTCAGTTGATCTTAGCCTTTACAAGTTAATCAAATAGCAAAGACTTAAGGAAGTTTCCCACACATGTTCCCTTTTATGGGCAGCCAATCATCCCCTAAAGAGAATGTCAGATGCTTTCAGGATTTTTTGTTGATTAGATCCTCATTCTTTCTTTATAGGACTGAATCATTTTTTTACCTAGCAATCAAGATTCATGCTATCAGTCAAACTGAAAGGAATAAAATGACATAATTTTAGCTAAAATATTAGAAATGACAAGTGAAATATGTTAACTGGAGTGGAAAAGAAATGTGTAATAAAGCAGCACAAGGGCCATATGTCAGATTCTTCTTATAGTAATAGATGGGAGGAGAGTTTAGACTTTTGTGAAAACCAACATAGCTGTCAGGAAACTTCAGTCCTCTTCATGATTCACTGGACTCACTGGGGACATCTCACCTCAGCCAACAATTGAAAAGTTAGTTTTGTTTTTCTTTTTCCACTAGGTATGGGCGACAGGTCAGTTAATTTTAAGATATAGTAAATTAAGTGGAGTGATTATAATAGGGAAAAGATATTTGCTTGGTTTAAGTGATTTTAATGCATTCAGAAATAGGCATATTTGGAATCTTGAAATATCTGAATTGCTACCTTTCAAATATTACTCAGCCTCTACTCAAGCATGTTTTCAAATTTTTTGTGGAAATATGTACCTCACTTAAAATAGCATCTCTCTCTCTGTGTTTTAATGGTACTCTGGGTATAGAGCTCTCTTTAGATATTATCTATCTACAATAGGCTCGACTTTCAGATTACAAAATGGATGTCGCTGTCCTGCATTGTGGGGCAGAGAATCACCTCAGCACCTTCACATCTCTAAGCCCAGAGGAGCCTGGGAGCCAGGTGGTCCCATTTGAAGAAAAAAACAGCAGAATCTATAAACTTCTGTGAAAGAATATCTCTGAACTCTGAAAGAGATAGAATTAATCTAGGTCCCACTATTGAAATTTGTGTTCTTCATCTTCAGCAGTATAGTGGGATTGCCAAGAATATTATGTTTTATTTATTTATGTTTATTTTTATTTTTTTTTGAGACAGAGTCTCTCTTTTGTTGCCTGGGCTAGAATGAGTGCCTTGGCGTCAGCCTAGCTCACAGCAACCTCAAGCTCCTGGGCTCAAGCAATCCTCCTGCCTCAGCCTCCCGAGTAGCTGGAACTACAGGCACAAGCCACCACGCCTGGTTAATTTTTTTTTTCTATTTTTAGTTGACTTGCTAGTTTTTTCTATTTTTAGTAGAGACAGGGTCTCGCCCTTGCTCAGGCTGGTCTCGAACTCCTGAGCTCAAACGATCCACTCGCCTCAGCCTCCCAGAGTGCTAGGATTACAGGCGTGAGCCACCGCACCTGGCCTATTATGTTTTGAAATACTAGTTGTCATTTTGGTCCTAGAAGCAAAGTCATAATTCATTTCATGAAAAGGGATATGCACCACAAGAACAGTGATGTGAACCTCCTTCTATATTTGGCATTTCTGAAAACTGCTAACGAAGCATGTGGTACTTCAGTGTATGGTTCCAGTTAGACAAGTAAGAAGGACTTTTATGATACCCACCCACTTTCACTGACATGTCTTACAAATGTGAAACGTTAGAGTCCCTCAGACATTTCACCTAATTCACTTTCGTATGTAAAGTGTACTTTGAAGGATTAAGGATATTAGGAGCCTACTAGGTGCCAGGATTTACTTGTGAATTCCAAATATATTTCACAGATTTTATTAATATATTTAAACGGCTTGCATTTCCAACATCCTTCTCTCCATTGAGTTCCTTCCTTCAGTTTACAGTCTTTTTCAAGTCTCTCCCGTTCCAAAAAGAAATCTTTTTTATCTTCATTTTCCTTCAAACTACTGCCCATCCCTCATTCCCTTCACAGTCAATTTTTTTATGAGAGCAGTGGCAATAACCTGTTCACCCTTCAGTGCCTCAGTGCACTGTTACCCATGGTGCTGGTAGCAGCAGCTAATATTTTTTTAATTAAAAATACACATAACATAAAATTGACCATCTTAACTACTTTTAAGTGTACAGTTCAGTAGTGCCAAGTACATTTATGTCACTGCACAACCAATCTCACAAACTCTTTTCATCTGTGAAACTGAAACAGCCCCTGGCAACCAGCATTCTACTTTCTGTCTGTATGAGTTTGACTACTCTAGGTACTTCATACAAGTGGAATCATACAGTAGTCATCTTTTTGTGACTGGCTTATTTCACTTAGTATAATGTACTCATGGTTCATCCATGTTGTAGCATGTGTCAGAATTTCCTCCCTTTTTAAGGCTGAATAATTGTCTGTATATACCACAATTTCTTTATCCATTTATCTACTGATGGACATTTAAGTTGCTTCCACTTTCTGGCTGTTGTGAATAATGCTGCTATGAATATGGGTGTACAAATACTTCTTCCAGACCCTGTTTTCAATTCTCCTGGGTATATACCCAAAGGTGGAATTACTGGATGATATGGTATTTCTATCTTTAATATTTTACAGACCCGCCATACTATTTTGCACAGCGACTGCACCGTTTTACATTCCCGCCAACAGGGCACAAGGGTCTCAGTTTCTCTACATCCTTGCAAATATGTTATTTTCTGTTTTTCTTTATAGTAGCCATCCTAATAAGTATGAAGCAGCAGCTCATTTTAGACCTATTTTAGACAGTCCCCATGTGGTTTACAGATTTACATTAGAATCACTTCATAAACATATTAGAAACATCCAGATTCCTGAATCCAAATCTCTGAAGATTGGGCCTGAGCACTATTTTAACAAGTGCCTCAGATGACACTTTTGATGACCTTTTATATACAACCTACCATATTGGATGGATGTGATGTGAAAGTACCTCAGATAAGAAGGAAAATACTCAATCGATCCTACAGATACCACATAGAATATAATATGTGCTATAAAAACTCTCACCTTTTACCTGAATGTATAAATGGAGATTATGTAGAAACAGCTAACAATATGTCACCTCTAGATGTGTAATTTTGCAAATATAACTGAGTCTTGAGCCACACGGTGACTATTTACATCGTGGTGCTGAATGTTACTGTTACCATCTTTCTATTGATGGAAAACCATAAACACTTTCATTACATTCATGGGGCGGGGGTATCACATATGTAATGATATCTGCCTTATGTTGTATTAGCAAAGACTTTTATTTTTATACAGTTCCCTTCTTTTCAGCAGTAAAAGTCATGGTTGACATTTTAGTTATTTTATGATTCTTTGAGTCTTTCACTCTGACTACTGTGCTAGGCACTGTTTATTTTCCACAGAGTAGATAGTGCCTTAGACCTTAGTTATTTGGGAAGATGCTTGTTTATTATGAAAGAAGACCTTAGGGACCAAAATGAAATTGTGTCCAAAATGATAGTGGGTAAGAACATCAGCTGAACAGAAATAAAATCAGTTTTCACTGTAGATGAGAAATAAGTTCAAAGGTGCTTAATGTCAGGATTCGAATTAGGAAGCTTTAGTTTATGCCAAAGAATTTTTTAAAATTTAAACTACTTGTGCTGATTTTGCATCAGCAAAATTACATTTATAAAATCATGTATAAGCAGACCTTTTATTTCCAAAGTACTGGGCATCTTTCCAACACTAGTCTTGAGATTTTGTGTTTCTATAGTTCTGTGCTGATATTTTTGTGCTTCTGAAACCCTGTCTGCTTTCAGCAATTAATAAATATATTAAGGGTTTTGATTTGCATCACTGCAGCATATGAACTAAATTACTTTTCATCTGCAGGTTTAAAGCAGAATAAAACTCTTTGTGATAAAGTTTCATAATGTTCAGATATGAGTCACTGAACCATGGAATCCAATGAACCAACACCAAGGCAGCCAGGAAGAATGGCTGCCTTTTGTTCCAGTTTATATCATTCCGGCTAAACAGTCTGCCATTCGATTAAATAGGTTTTTAATACTGAGCCCCTGTGTGGCTTTTAAAACCTGATGAATAATTTTCTGACCAAAAACAACCACTGAGCTAAACAGGAGCACGGCATGAGATGGCACCCCAACTTGTACATATGGCTTAGCAATTGTAGTTGCCATTTCAGTGAGGAAAAGTTTGCTCTCAAGGGTATTTAAAGAACATCTATTTTAAGTTATTATATCTTTACTAGAATATATTTCACATTCACCATTCAGTTCTTCCACCCAAGGGTAAAATTAAAGTGATTTCTCCTACTACAGATTATTCCGTGTGTCTCTGCCTTTCTTCCTGGCTTCTTCCCTTTGTTCTAATTCAGTCTGCTGCAGTATAATTCACAAAGGTAAGAGTCTCTCTACTTTTTAGTATACTATAAAGAAGTGTGTGTGTGTATA
>NW_012152840.1:317680-341906 GCF_000956105.1 Propithecus coquereli
AATATCTAAATAACAATAGACAGTGTATACATAACTGTTAATGGTTCCTACGTAACAGTGTCTATAAAATCCTGGTTAAATGTCCATATAAAAATGAACACATAGTAATACATAGTAAGGACTAAATTAATATTGGTTGTTAGAATTAATTTAATAAATGGATCTCAGGCAAGACTTTAAAAGCCTACTTTATCCTTCATATGAATGAATCATTCTAATAGTACAGTATCATGTGATCTAAACTCTGTTTATTAAAGCATTTCTCATGAAAATTCTATAGAACTTCAAAATAGGGATGAGAGGAAAACATCTTTGCCTGCTATGCTGTGACTTTCTCCAGGTTTTCCTTCACTTTTTGAGTGAGAATAGCCTTCCTCAATTCCAGTTCATTTCTGGGGTTCCAGACAAGAGACCATATGTCTCTTGTGTTCATGTGTTCCATTTGAACTTATTGGGTAACACAGAAGAGAGTAAGGAATGGAGGTGTGGCCTTTTGCAGGGACTGGAGAAATAGGACCGGGTTTGGTGAAATGAGAAATAGCAGGGAAGTTAGGCACAAGCTAAGGCTGAGAGGTGATAAGAACAAAGGTTGGGTCATGGTGATGGCATAGAGCACGGGATGGTTCCATTCAAGGGTGGTCACTATGTGCCAAGCACTGTGGTAAGCATTAGCTCATTCAATCTTTGTAAGAGACTGGCAAAGTTTGTGTCATTACTCCCCATTTTATAGATGAGACTGGGAATCAATAATTAATCTTTCTGTGGCTACACAGTTAAAGAATAATAGCATAAATGAGTACAAATAAAAGTGTTAAATCTGAAGAAGATCAGCAGATTATATGGATGTCAATACCCTGGTTCTGGTGATTTACTGTTGTTTTGCATGTTACCTTTGTGGGAAGCTGTGTAAAGGGTACACCCTCACTTTTTAAGAATTCTTAATATTGCAAATATTAGTCCCTCATCTGTCATCTATGTTGGGAATATTTTACACTGTGTTTTTCTATGTCGTTTTGATTATGAGAAAAAAATTTAATTTTGTATACCCAAAGTTATTAATCCAGGTTTTTTTTATTACTTCAGGAATTTTGAATCATAGAAAGCTTTTCCGTACTATTTACTTACGTTTTCTTCTAGTACCTGTATGGTTTCATTTCTTACATTTAGATAATGTAAATCCATTCTCAGACTATAATGCAAGTTTTGTCTCATAGGAAAACTGCTGAGAGGTTTCAAGATGACATGTTTTTACTCATTAGTCATGAAAGATTTTTTAGCACGTTGATCTACTTACATTTTTTCCCTGCATGATAAGTACCAGATAACTAATAGTATTTGATTATTGCTTCTGCAGTCCTACAGGAAGAATGCAATCAGGAACAAACTTTCAATGAGGAATAAAGTATCATTGAGTTCCCTAGTCTCGGGGGATCATTGTCAGAACTATCCAAGTAATAATGTGGCTTTAAATTCATATGAATTTCTAAAGCAGACAAAGAGTTATCCACTGGCTCCTTTTTTTAAATTTTGAGAAATTTCTACGTTAGAAGTATGGGTTGCAGTTGTTCTGGCTCTTAACAGAGCTTGGTTTGGGAATAGTAGTCATGGCAAAGTAGACCACAATGTCAAGAGCCTTGTGGTGGGACTCCCAGTAGTTGCTTAGTTCACCTTGGATGAGAAATCAGCATTGTGCTAGCTAGTTCCACCCTAATTACTGATTTTCACACTTTGTATGTTGCTGCTTTATGTATACCATTTATTTTTTAAACTATTATTTCACATTATGCCATCACTTCTGGATGTTGAAAGACAACACAGTGGTTAGAGCAATAGTTGCAGGCTATTCACACATCATTAACAAATTGCCATTATTGGAATCATACCTCCCCAGAAAGAACAGCAATGTAATAAGGTAGAGAGATAAGGGACTGAGCTGAAGTGGAAATAAAACTCCATAAATAACAATATAAAATAAGTTAAAATCAATTCTAATTTCTAATGGATCATCTGAGAAGCTTCTAACTTTAATATCTAATTTTCTTTATGAAATGAGTAGAGCTAAATACAATGACATAATATGTATATTATTAATATTTTCTGTTTTCTATGAAATTTGCATTATATGACAATGAAAATTGTTACTACAGGAATAATTTTATTCTCATAAATATATATATTAAATATTCAACAGAATCTTAAATATCCAGCATTCTAAAACTTTAAGAATATAGTAGTGATGATAACGAATTATTGAAGCCAAAATGCTTCTATCATCAAACAGGATTAAAAATATATTGTAGAATATCTATTACAGAGATAGCTCTTAAAAGTCATCAATATGTTTGCACAATAGGAGTTTAATTTCTTTAGCAACTAGTTCAGTTTTAGTTTTTCTTAGTATATTTCCACAAGAAATCCAATGTGACTAACTCTTGCTTTCTGACTATTGTAGTATATTTGGAAGCTGTTTAATCGAAGGTAGGTTCTACAAAATCACACCCAGTCACCCCACCCATATGTTAGTTTATGTGCAGAAAGAGTATAAAAAACTGAAGCTCACAATGCCAAATCAGTTTGTTAAAGATAAAAGTAGTAAATTAAATTAAAGAGATTATACACACTAATTAGTATAGATTAAGAACACATAATTGCACCCCTTCCCACCAGTTGTTTTGGCAATATGTACATATAACTCTTAAAGCAACCATAATTACAATAGTAAATTTGCCATCATGAAAGAAATCATAAAGCACATTCAAAAGCAAAACACAATTCATATTTAGATTATACCACTTTGAGTTATTTACATGACTGGTCCCTTACATCAGCATATTTAATCAGATTTTGGATACAATTTAAAGTGCTGAAACAGTAAATGTATTGATGGTGATTTTCAAATATACACATATATGAGCATACATGTATATTTGTGTGTATGTATGTAAACATACATACATGGGTTATTATACGCTCATACATTTTTTTGCACTGTCAGCTGACAGGACCTAAAGCAATGACACCAGTAGCCATGAACACATCTAACACCCAGATCTTTGTTTCTATACCATTCTCCAATAAAAAGAACCAGGGCATCTTGGAAAAATAGCTGATTCTAGGACTAGAGCAGTAAATGTATAAAATAAGCTTGGAATATCTTATAACAACAGAAAATTTAAGAAAAAAAATTCCACAATGAAAGGGTACGTCAGAAAACACAAGAGTGACTGAAAGAGCTCCCAGTAGCCAAAGTGGGAATCATATGTGCAAAAAAAAAAAAAAGAAAAGAAAAGTAGTATTGGATTATAACTCTTATTTCCCATATCCAACAGGTATGTAAATTTCACCTCAAAATGTAACTCTTGGATCTTGACCCTATTTGCTATTATATTTGCTGGGCTTTTAATTTTCTCCCTCTGAATTATCACAGCCTTGGAACTGAGTTCCTGCCTTCACCCTTATCTACAGTTCACTGTATTCTGCAAAGTGGCCCAGAATCACCTTCTTAAGTATAGCTCTCACCATGTTTCTCCTTTGCTTAAAATCCTTATATGATTCCTCACTACTTTAATTCCTTAGCATTATCCTTTATAATCTGACCCCAGATTACCTTGTCAGTGCTTTCTACCATTTCTCCCTGACAGCCCAGACATCCTATAAAACAAGACAAACAAAAAAACTGACACCCTAAGAAAATTTCCAGAGGATACCTTCTAAAAGACCTTAACTGACACTCCAAGAGTAGGTAGTGGAAAGAAATGAGGCAACTTCGTAGAATATCAAGAAAATTCGTAGCAGGCAAAAAATAGACACCACTTAGTTCAAGGCACAGAGTAAATGAGTAACATTCCATAAATGTTTATTGAATAAAACTGAAATTGGTTCCAAAAGGCAGACAATGGCTATAAGATCATTAACGCTTATGACACCATGCATGGAAAAAAGTAATGATGTACTTTACATGTAGCATGTGCTTAATACATTTTGCTATTAAGTTTTCTTTTAGACTTTTGAAAATATTTCACATGATATATGTAGAATTTCTGCAAAGTTTGCTCCATCCTTATTCCCCTTGCCTTCTCTACTGCTCTAGAAAGGCTGACTGGCAGGACCGTTATAGGGCAAACTTTAATCTGGGGGCTCACTCTCATGATTTTTTGATCAACACAATGTTTAAAATATTGAGCAATATTTTTTAAATGGAGAATTCACATTAAAATCTGAATTCGTGGCTTCGCTTGAATAATCAGTAACTCAGCACTTTCATTTCTGCACATTCAGTGAGATTGGAGTGGCACTTATACCTGGCTAAATTCACTCAGGTACTTACCTGTCTCACCTCTGTTAGCATTTAAGTCAGACAGATTTATCTGAGTCTTGGCTCTGCCAAATACCAACAGGGTGGACCTGGGCATATTATATAAATTCTCTGTACCCTAGTATCTTCAACTATAAAATGAAATAATAATAATCTCTCATCAATGGGATTATTGTGAAGAATAAATGAAAAAACTCTCTGCAAAAACATTTAGTACAATCACTTTAGAAATTGTACTTGTTTTAAAACTATGCTTTTATTAAACTAACAAAGTACAGTGTTAAAAAATAAAAGTGGTGGTAGGTTGGAAGAAACAAATACAGCCTTATCTCATTTTACTGTGCTTCACTGTATTGCACTTCGAAGATACTCTGCTTTTTACAAGTTGAAGGTTTATGGCAACCCTACGTTGAGCAAGCCTAATGATGCCATTTGTCCAATAGGGTGTGGTAGTTTCGTGCATGTCTCTGTGTCACATTTGGGCACTTTTTGAAATATTTCAAACTTTGTCTCCATTATTGTATCTGCTATGGGGCTCTGTGGTCAGTGATTTTGCTGTTACTATTGTCATTGTTTGGGGGTACTACAAAATCTGCCCATACAAGGCAACGAACTTAATCAATAAATGTTACATGTCTTCTGACTGCTCCACCAACCAGCCATTCCCCTAACTCTCTCCCTTTCCTTCGGCCTCCCTATTCCCTAAGACATGACAATACTGAAATTGGGCCAATTAATAACCCTACAGTGATCTCTAACTGTTCAAGTGAAAGAAAGAGTCACATATCTGTACTCGCAATCAAAACCTAGAAATGATTAAGCTTAGTGAGGAAGGCATATCAAAAACTGATATAGGATGAAAGTTAGTCTCTTTTGCCAGTTAGCCACACTGTGAATGCAAAGGAAAAGTTCTTGAAGAAAACTAAAAGTGCTACTCGGGTTAACACATGAATGATAAGAAGGCGAGACAGCCTTATTGCAGATATGGAGAAAGTTTTAGTTGTCTGGATAGAAGCTCAAAGTAGCCACAATATCCCCTTAAACTGAAGCCTAATCTGGAGCAAGGACCTAACTCTTTTCAACTCTGTGACAGCTGAGAGAGGTAAGAAAGCTGCAGACAGAAACTTGGAAGCTAACAGATGTCGGTTGGTCCATGAGGCTTAAGGAAAGAAGTCATCTCCATAACATGAAAGTACAAGGTGAAGCAGCAAGTGCTATGCAGAAGTTGTAGCTACTTATCCAGATGATGTAGCTGAGATCATTGACGAAGGTGGCTACACTAAAAAACAAATTTACAATGTAGGGAAACAACCTTCTATTGGAAGAAGATGCCATCTAGGACTTTCATGGCTAGAGAGAAGTCAATCAATGCCTGGCTTCAAAGCTTCAAAGGCTGGCTCTCTCATTAGGGACTAATGCAGCTGGTGACTTTAAGTTGAAGCCAGTGCTCACAGATCATTCCAAAAGTCACAGGGCCCTTAAGAATCATGCCAAATCTACTCTTCCTGTGCTCTAGAAATGGGACAACAAAGCCTGGATGACAGCACTTCTGTTTATAGCATGTACATTTTAAGCCCACTATTGAGGCGTACTGCTCAGTAAAAAAAAAGAAAAGAAAAGAAAAAAAATTCCTTTTGAAATATTACTGCTTATTGGCAATGCACGTGGTCACCCAAGAACTCCGATGGAGATGCACAAAAAGATTAATGGTGTTTCATGCCTGCTAACACAATATTCCTTCTGAAACCATGGATCGAGGGATAATTTTGACTTTCAAGTCTTCTTATTTAGGAAACACATTTTGTAAGGCTTTATACATGTCATAGATAGTAATTCCTCTGATGGATCTGGGCAAAGTAAATTAAAAACATTCTGGAAAGGATTCACCATTCCAGTTGCCATTAAGAACATTCATGGTTCACGGGAGGAAGTAAAAATATCAACTCTAATAGAAATTTGGAAGAAGTTGGCTCCAACCCTCATGGATGATTTTGAGGGATTTAAGATTTCAGTGGAGGAAGCAACTGCAGATGCGGTGGAAATAGCAAGAGAACTGAAATTAGAAGTGGAGCCTAAAGATGTGACTGAATTGCTGCAATTCCATGATCAAACTAGAACGGGTGAGGAGCTGCTTCTTATGAATGAGCAAAGTGGTTTCTTGAGATGGAAACTACTTTTGGTGAAGATTCTGTGAACATTGCTGAAATGAAAACAAAGCATTTAGAATATTACATAATCTTCCTTAATAAAGCAACAGCAGAGTTTGGGAAGGTTGACTCCAATTTGGAAAGAAGTTCTACTGTGGCTAAAGGCTATCAAACAGCACTGCATGCTACAGAGAAATCTTTATGAAAGGAAGAGTCAATTGATGTGGCAAACTTCATTGTTGTCTTATTTCAGAAATTGTCACAGCCACTCGAGCCTTTAGCAACCACCACCCTAATCAGTCAGCAGCCACTAACATCTGAGGCAAGACCCTCCGCCGGCAAAAAGATTACGACTTACTAAAGGCTCAGATGATCATTATCATTTTCAGCAATAAAATATTTTTAAATTAAAGTATATATATCATTTTATGCAGACATAATGCTGTTACACACTTAATAAACTACCATGTAATGTAATCATAGCTTTTATCTGCACTGGAAAACCAAAAATTTTCTGACTCGCTTTATTGCGATATTCACTTTACTGTGGTGGTCTGAAAGAGAGCCTTCAGTATCTCCAAAGTATGCTTATAGCAGATTAGTTTTTCTAGGGAGCATGGTTGTGCTGTTAATAGTAAATATAACTTAGGTATAAATGACAGAAAGCCTAAACCATCCTCTTAAAAATCTTTCTTATGATTTCATTCATGTAATTCACTGCCCTGCCTTTCATAATACCTGTTTACCCATTTCCTCGTGTCATTTGATGGCACCACGTCCTTCGCACGTGCCCTAAACATGGACATAACCCCGTAGTGGTGTGCTGAAACTAGCTATACCAATTCACAGAGCCAATTGTTAAATGTTTATGAATTTTGCAAGCCAGTCGATGTCATGTATCTAGCTTGAAACTGTAGAAATCTGCAGATGCTGCAAATCAGGGCTTATTTCTTAGAGAACTTTGTTAAGCATTTAGCAGCACACCACGGGCCCAAGCTTTGACTCTGGTCCTATGTAAGTTTTCTCCCTCAAGGAACCCATCTATTCTCATGGTCGCAATTGTCACTTAAACTCGAGTTTCTCCCACATTGCAAACCTTAGCCTTAAACTCGCTTTGTAACTTCGTTATTGTCTCTAACTGCCTGATAGATATTTCCATAAAGACACCCTGCTATGGTCTCAGGCTCACTATTACTTTTAGAGTTTTTTAGGGCTGCCATAACAAAGTGCCACAAACTGCCAGACTGAGATGGCTTAAAACGACCACCACAGAAATGATTCCCTCCCAGTTCTAGAGGCTAGAAGTCTGAAATCAAGGTGTCAGCAAGGCCATGCTCCCTCTGGAAAGAATGCTTGCTGCCTCTTCCTGGGTTCTGGTGCCAACCATCAATTCTCAGCAATTCCTGGCTTGCAGCTGCATCATTCCAACCTCTGTTGCTGTTGCCACATAATGTCCTCTTCTGTCTCTCTCTGTCTCTTTGTCCAAATGTCCTTTCTTTTAAGGACATCACTCATACAGATTAAAACTCACACTAACAACCTCATCTTAACATGATTACGTATGTAAAGACCCTATCTCCAAATAAGGTCACATTCACAGGTACCTGGAAGTTAGGACTTCAACATATCTTCTGGCAGGACCCAATTTAACCTATAACAATTACTGAAATCAAACTTTCAGTCACATAATCTTACTTAAGTTTCCTCAGTTCTTTCAGATTAGAATCTTTGGTGACATTTTTGAAATTTTCGTATTCCTGGTTCTCCATTGTCCTCCCCTGTTCCTCAGATTCTATAAATTCTTTCTTTACGGTGTGCGCTTTATGCTCATGTTTTAACTATGGCAACAATTCCCTCAGGGTCTTCTCACCTACAGTAGTCTATCTTTCTTTCCAAGGCAAATTTTGAATCAAATCTTACCATCCTATTCAAAAAGCCTTAGTGTATTCTCATTGTCTGGAGAATAAAATTTAAATGCCATAGCCTGTTTTTAAGAATTTTCTGCACTAAGGTTTTAGCGTATGTTTGCTTCTGTGTGGTTTTGCACATTCACTCCAATATCCTACCCTCTCAATAGAAAGTGTTGCACTCCCTCCATGAGGCTTCATCAGCTGCTGCAAACCTCTTTCTCTGAATATAAGTAGCACTTGTTTTTTCAAGTGGGCCGTTCACTTGACCCATGCAATGTGGAATGATTTGATTATTTTTCATTATATTCCCTTTCCTCGCACAAAACTGTAACAGCCTTGTGGAAAGGACTTTGTTCCTCCACCCCCACATAATTTCTTGCTCTTAGTTAGCATTTCATACATGCTTATTGATTTTGACATTAAGATTGTTTTCAATGAGTATGTTACTGGGAGATTAAACAGATGATATTAAGGGTGAAAGCATAAATGACCATATAGTATAGCATAACTAGTTCAAAATGACAAGTATTGCCAAAATGCCATACGTAGTAACTTTTCTAAAGATATGATTAAGTTGCTGATTATAGCTAATTATTCAGTTATTCATTCACTAAACATTTATTTTTCTTACTGTATGCCTGGTACTGTGTTAAATAATAGGAATATGGCATACATTTATATCTTTTCTTCCCTCAATTTTCTTTCTATCTATAGAGAAACTCAAAATTTGCATGTACTTATACAAAATATGCATAAGTATGTGTGTATGTATGTAGATCTTTGTGTATACATATATGTCTGTATATATGAGTATTACAGAGAGAGAGAGAAGAAGAGAGAAACTTTATTATTAATATTTCAAGGAAGGAAGACCAGATATACTTCTCTCCCTTATATAACCAAGACAGTTGCTACATAGCACTGTTTGAAATGTATGCAAATAAAATTTTGCAAAGAGTCAAATCAGATAAAAGCTACACTGTTCAGTAATATTGCAATTTATAAGATAACAGACTCATGAGATTCATATTCTATTTGTTCCCTCCTATAGGGAAAATACACAAACATTTTATTGTACTTCAGAGAAAAATATGCTATTCAAGTTGAAAATGGTTCAAATTCACAAGCAAAATGAAAGTAAAGTATGAGATTTCTTTGTAATGAACCAAGAAAAACTCTTAAAGCACAATAGGAATATATTTTAGAGGGCATAATTCAGGATAGAACTGCAGAGAGGTTATTAAAAGTGAACAAAAATTATAAAAGTGCAAATGTACTGTACAGAAAGTATTCATTGAGCATAAAATGTACATTGCTCTAGAAACTTAACTGTATAAATGTGGAGGTTATACAGTGCTTTATCTTAAAGAAAGAGCATAGGAGAGTAAAGACAAAACAGAAAAGTACCTACAATATTCAGCTTTTCAACAACCATTGGCTCTGAACATAAATTTAGGGAGGGAGCTCCCATATAGCCATGAGGAACATTAGCCTCGAAGCCAAGTTCCTATTCTCCCATCACCTGGTTCAAATGGCAGAGCACTCGCTTAGCATATTCTCTCATCACCAGCCAAAAGTTAGATGGGTTGACCTTAAGATGACAACTTTCTGCACTCCCTGTAGAGGAATTCTTATTTTTAATAATACCCACATTTTGAAAGTGACTAGATTACTATTTTCTTCCCTTCTTCAGAGAGAGGGAAAAACTTTAAATATGTAAAGAACCTGAAAAATCTAATTTAATATCTTTATAATGTAGATGAGGAAACAAAGGCCTACGAAAGCCAGTCCTAAAATCACAGGGCCATTAACCATGATGTGATCAATGAATCCACTTTGGGAACTGGGGGTGGGGTGGGGCTAATTGAGGTATCTCTACTTTATGTATATATGTGGGTATATTTATACACACATATGTATATATACTATGAAAAATATATGAGCAAATATATGTAAACTCTCAAAGTAGAGTTTATATAAAACTATAAAATGTGGCTTGCACATTTTATTTATTAGAAAAATACAATGATTACATATATTGTTCTATCTAAATCTTTTTTTCACCATTCTAGTTTTTTCTCTTTCTCTCTCACTTACTCACCTATTCTTCTATATCCTATCTGTATACGTACCATCTCATCATGCATTGAAATAATTACCTTCTTGAAACTGAGATTTCATTTTAGTTGCCAAACATTTTCTGTCCTTCCTTCTGCAATGGCTCTGAGTTGAAGGCTCTTTTGGCTTTTCCCCAGTTATATTTTAATAATTCTGGTTATCCCATCCCACTAACTACCATCAAGACTTGTGCAAACGCTTGACTGGGTAGAGTGTACCCTGCAAAATGCTTGGCACCTGTTTTGGTCTGGATGGCCTGCTCCAGTTATCTGTGTCTGCTCTCTCTCTTCTCTCATCTCCCTTCAGCCTTGTTCTGATCTGCAAGGGAGACCAGTTATCTAATTTGCGGAGCCCAGGGCAAAATGCAAATACAGAGCCCCTTGTTCAAAAATTATTAAGAGTTTCAAGACGATGACAGCAGCACGTTAAGCCAAGGGCTGGTCCCTTCTGAATGAGAAGCCCTGTGTGATTGCATATCACACGCCCATGAAGCTGGCCCTGCCTGCAAGGGTGAATGGACAGATTTGAGTGCGATTATGGCATTTGGCAGGAATAGAACAGCTTCCAAGCTAAGTACAGCCTACTGTGCAGAAGTCATTGACTGAATGATGCTTCCTATCTCACCCTATTTCACAGCCCTCCCCCGTGCCCCCGCCCCCGGCTGCTCTGCCATCTGGGGTATTATTCTTTAACTGTTTCCTGCACATTTCCACATAAACTTCTCTAGGTCCCAAACTGAGGCTGCCTGAATAATTCCGTATGCTTTTCATCCTTTCTTCTGATTTTTCTTGATCTTGAAATAATATCTCTGAAAGAATCTATCACAATTGTTGATATAAAAGAGATGTGCAATACAATATTTTTTACTAAAATGCTCCCAAATTCAAAGATAAAGCTTAAAGGGACCTAAGCTAACCTCCTCATTTTACTGAAGAACAAACAAGAGATGAATATTCAAATAAAGTTTCTCAAGATCACAATGAGAGTTACTGGCAAAGACCCCCTAAGTTATCTTTCCTTTTGTCAAATTTCCACATCAGGAATTCTGTCCCTCCTTGATGCGGTGTGGGCAGTTTTATCCATACTCTAAAAATTATAAATTTTTGTTTCCATTATTACTTGACTATCTTAAACATAGAAGCAAATACTAAAATTTACTCAAGTGATAACTGAGCAACTACTGACTATTGTGCTAAGGGGTGATGTAGGTACATGAAAAATAGAAAAAGAGCATATTCAGAAGTGTAATCCAGATTTGAAGCTGTTAAGTAACCCTGGTAAGCAGGATATAACTGCATGCCAAATGCTTGTTAGAGAAAATTACAGGGGTCTGTTGATGGGAGAGCTCAAGTGAGGTGAGATTGACCAGAGAGGACCTAATGGCTCCCAAAGAATGGGAAGTACATGTCCAGGTGTGATGGAGCTGGCGGTTAGATGACTAGGGGCCTGGAGAACGGAATTGCCATGATTTTTCTATTGACAGTAAAGCCACTTAGAATTTTTCCCTATTAGGCTTCAATGTATTTTGCAAACAAGTATTGTGAAGCATTGAAATAAATCAAAATTTTTTGAAGAAAGCAGAATTACAAAGCATCCAAAGATAAAAGGATTCTATAACATAAGCTTCTAATTTCTGAGTTACCTAAGAAATTGCCACTTCCCAGTCTTGGTAGAAGTTTGTGAAATACATCATTAAACTTGGTAAGAGTCGTTTGAAACTGTATACCAATGCTTTCACAGCTACCTTTTTTCAAAAATTCCAAAATTGTTAGAACTATGTGAAAATGTATAAAGAAAAGCAGGTAACAGGAGCCCTCCTGAGGAAAAAAATTCCTATTTTCACCCATAACCCACATTTATAACAGCAGCAAACCAATTGTTTAAACCTGACAGCATGATAAATTCTCAGTTACAGTTACCCACACTCATCAGCCAATGACAGTTTCTCTGTCAGATAGTATCTTCCAATCTAGGTTAGCTACAAAGTGATTATAATGTGTCATCTTGCCACAGTTAAAAATAAACCCTTGGAACTTAGAACTTCATACAGTTCGTTAGATATATTTAATTGAGTTAAAGACACTCTTCCACAGATCAAATCCCAATGGTATTATGATACCATAATAAGTAACAGTGTGCACAAACATAAAGTTATGGGTAATGGAAATATGTGAGGTAATAAATACTTCAAGGGAAATAGTAACAATAAAATAAAATGTGATTTAAGGTTCAAATGGTCTATGAGGGCTAATGAATGTTAAACAAATGCTATCTAACCCTGAACTCGGATCCTATAGAAGAATCCTGGTTCCATACTTACCTCCATGCATATTCTGTTTGATATCAGCATTAGATCAATTAGCATCAACCTCAAATATTTAAAAAGTAACATGAATATTGCATATATTGAACAGCAAACTCAAGCAATTTCTTTTTTTATATTTTTGTTATGTTTGGCAACATGCCTGCAATTTTAAAAGTTTCGTTATATAAGCAATCTAAATAAATAAACCAAGATAGTATGAACATAGTTCTTTCTCTTAGATAATAAAATATAACATGAAAATAACTTTTAAAATAAGATAATTTTTCATTGTTCAGGGAGTAGTTCTATAGTTTTTTGAAAAATACATTCTTTGTCTTTATTCCACAAAACAAAATTATAACATTGGCCTATAAATGTAATACTGTATTTTTCTCTCTACAAGTGGAAAAACAATGGAAATTATTTCTATACCATTTAGCAATATTTTATACTGTTATTAATTATGAGTCATGAATTATTTAATATGCATGCAGTTTTCTTCATCTAGACTGTGTGACTATGAAGAACAGTTACCAGAAGACCTGGTTGGGTTCCTGGTCCTGAGAGTCATTTGGGGAAAATCACTTACTCTCTTTAAATTCCATTATCTTTGTCATAAAATAGAGCTCACCATCTATGTTACAATATTGATATAAGAACTCAAAGATACATTATTTGATAAATGATTTTCTACCTGGAATGTATTATACACATTAGCAATTATTATATTTCTTTGTTGTTATTAATGGATTATATTCCCCAATGATTTCCAATGAATTTTACCTCAAAGCTATACTTAGTAACTCAAGCTCACCTAAAAGTTTATTTAATAAATTCTCTTAAATTTTTATTTTTATATAATGCATATGACTTCCAAAAACAATTATGGAAAAATGTGTAAAAATGTGTCTTTACCTTTCCAGATTTTGATTCTTGAAGCAGTGGCAGCCAAGGTCAGCACAGGCAGAAATTAATCATAGGGAGGTTACAGACTGTGTTAGTCCCAGTGTGTGTGTTTGCATGTACCATCTTTCACAACTAATTGGGAAGTAACCCACGGTGGTAGTTTATGGAGCACACACGTGTCAGAAACTATTAGCTTGTAACCATGGCCCTTCTACACTGTGATCAAGATACCTTACTGGTAAAGGCTGGAGCCAGCTCAAGGCTACGCAGGCTATTGTCATCACAGCATGTCTCTGGGGGTGATGGAAGGCAAGTGGCTTAGTTAACTGGGTTGAGAGCATGAAAAGGAAGGAAGAGGCACCATACATACCTTGAAGATGAGTTGAGCTTACGATATTTTCAATCACGTCACAAATGGAGCCAAAGAGATAGTACTATAAGCTACCTGATGCCCATGCCAGCAGAAATACAAAACATGATTCAAAAAAAGCCTGTGTATTCCTGCTGCCTTTTAATATCAGATGGTTAGGTCTCCTAAAGAGACCTCATGATGTCTGAGTAGCTCCCTCACAATCAGCATGTGCTGGCAAGTGAAAGGTGGAGAGAGAAGGGTTGTGCTGGGCAGTGAACAAAGCATGGGGAAGGTTTCAATGCTCTGTGGTCTTGAGAGTGTCCCTCCTTCTTTCCTTTATCTGAGACAAAGGGGCCTGGAGAGGCACTTAGTTAATGGCTGGTGTTTCCATTTTTGCATGGAAGTCAATTGCTTTACCTCTAGTCTTCACTCAAAGATTCTCATCCAAAATAACCAAGGGTTGGGTGACCCCATTTTTTTCTTTCCATCATCTCACTACTGTAAGTGAAAAGTGCAGCTTAAGTGTCACGATAATCAGGTAAGAAAGAGCAATGGTAAGGAGCCCATAGTGAAGACATGGTTAATTCATAGCTCACATAGTCTGCCCTCAGAGAAGTTATGTCTGTATCTATGTCTTTCAACAAATATTTACTGAGTTCCTACCAAGTGCCCAACTCTGTTTGAGGCCCAGAAGACACATCAAAAAAAAAAAAAAAAGACACTCAAAGACCCTGCCCTCATGGATCATGGAGCTCACATTCCAATGAAGGAGACAGAAAATAAACATGTATATAATATAAAGTGGTGACAGGTGCTACGAAAAAGATGAGCAAGCTACAGAGACAGGGAAGGAAAATAGTGTGAGGGGCTACTTGGACCTAGAAGGGCAGGGATGGCATCTCTGATGACATCGTGCATGGACCTGAGTGAAGTCATGAAATGAACCATGTTAATATCTACGGAAGGAGGATTCCAGGCAAAGGGGACAGCAAAGGTAAAGTCCCAAAATGGTATTGAGTTTGCTGTTATAAGACACCAGAAGATAGCTAGTGTCACAAAAGAGGAATGAGAGAGAAGGAGCACAGTACAGGATAAATCTGGAGAAAAAGCCAGACCAGGTAGGACAGTGAAGGTTGTGATGAAGACTCTGAATCTGATCTAATTATATAATAGGAAGATGTTTAAAGGTGTTGAGCCATTGTGCAAAGATTTAACTGTAGGAAGTCAAGAGTGGAATGCCATAGAAAGACCAGTTTGGAAACTATTAAAATATCTTAACTGAGAAAAGACAGTGTCTTTGAACAAGGGAGTAAAACAGATGAAATTGGGAAAAAAAGTTTATATTTTGCATATATCAGTGGATTTGCTCAAAATATGCACATGAGAAGAAGAGAAATCAAAGATAACTCCTAAAGAGACAAAAGTTGAATAGTGATGCTATTTACTGAGATGAGGATGATATGAAGGAGGAAAGTTGGAAGGAGAAAATCAGTGTTGAATGTATTAAGTTAGATATCTACTACACAACCGAGTGGAGTTGCTCAGCAGGCAGGTGGATATTCATCTGAGCTCAGGAGAGATCAGCACTAGAGGTAGAAATTTGGGATTCATCAGTATTTAGACATTATTGAGAATTATGAGATTGAATAGTAATATTAAAAAAGATTTCATTTTTTCAATTAATATTCATCTTCAATGAATGTAGAAATCCAGTAGAAATTCTTTCTTGACTTTACAGAAATTACAACTCAGGATTTATAAGTATTGGCGATGAATGCTAAAAATAATACTCATATGAATCACAGATACGACACAGGTTCTGAATAATCCACTATCAAAATATGAAGCCCCTCAGATAGAAACATAGTGTGTGCTTATCTCTGACTGGAAACACTAAGTCAGGTAGGAATAGAAAATGAGGAGCTGAACTTCCACTGAACCTCAGGGCAAAAGCAGCTGAAGACAGCTATTGTTATTATTTATTGTGAGGATGATTCTGTATTGTACACACATATTGCAATCTGTGAAGGCAAACTGCTTTATAATTCACTTTACTAATCAATCACAGACTATTTATATGCTTTTTGGTCTTTTTTATTGCCCTAATTCACATGTGTTTTAATGTGTAAAGCCACTTCTGTGCTTCTTAGAATAAAAATCGTAAATACAAATGCTTTATAATAAGAAAATATTTGTATGCTATACATCCAATAAAGGGCTGATAACCAGAATCTACAAAGAACTCAAGCAAATAAGTAAGAAAAAAATCAAACATGCCCATTAAAAAGTGTGCAAAAGACATGAACAGAAACTTTTCAAATGAAGATAGACTAATGGCCAACAAACATATGAAAAAATGTTCAATGTCTTTAATCATCAGGGAAATGCAAACCAAAACCACAATGAGATATCACCTAACTCCAGTGAGAATAGCTTTTATCAAAAAGTCCCAAAACAACAGATGCTGGCATGGATGCGGAGAGATATGAACACTTATACACTGTTGGTGGGACTGCAAACTAGTACAACCTCTATGGAAAATAGTATAAAGATACCTCAAAGAACTAAAAGTAGACCTACGATTTGATCCAGCGATCCCACTGCTAGGTATTTACCAAATGGAAAAAAAGACAATTTAGAAAAAAGACACTTGCACTCAGATGTTTATAGCAGCACAATTCACAATTGCAAAGACATGGAAGCAACCCAAGTGCCCATTAATATATGAGTGGACTAATAAAATGTATATATGTGTATCATGAAGTAGTACTCAGCCATAAAAAATGGTAAACTAATATCTTTGTAACAACCTGGATGGAACCGGAAACTATTCTTCTAAGCGAAGTATCATAAGAATGTAAAAACAAACATCACATGTACTCAATACTCACATATGGAAGTAAAACTCAATGGAAATCAGGTAGGTGGGAGGGGGTGGAGGGGATCGGTAAATTCACACCCAACAGGTACAATGCACACTATCTGGGTGATGGGCACACATAACTTTGACTCAAATTGTACAAAAGCAAATTGTATAGCCAAAATGTATGTACCCCCATAATATTCTAAAATTAAGAAAAAAGAGGAAAAAATATTGAGTCAGTAAATAGGAAAATGGTACTGATTTAACTTTATCAGTGAAGAATAGAGACCTACGGAGAAATTCATCCTTCTGTGTCATCTAACAAACCAACAACAAAAGGGTGGATTGTTCATATTCCAGCAGGTCAATGTCAAGGCTGAGATCTTGCCCCCATTAACTCCTCATTTCTCATACCCCAAGTCATAGCTATTCCATTGCACAAAACAATATTTTCTCTGAATCACATGTGCCTCTTGCTCTGATTTTGTCATTTAGGTAATGTGCTACTTACATTTATGTGCTACTTGACTGGGTTAAGGAATGCCCAAATAGCTGGTAAAAACATTATTTCTGGGTGTGTTCATGAGAGTGTTTCTGGAATAAATTATTATTTGAATCAGTGAACTGAGTAAAGAAGATTCACCCTAACCAATGAGGGCTGGCATTATCCAATCCATTGAGATCCCAAATAGAACAAAAAGGCAGAAGAAGGGCAAATTCTCTCTCTCTTCTGCAGCCAGAGCATCCATCTTCTCCAGTCCTTGGACACTGGAGCTCCTGGTTGTCAGGCCTTTGGACTGTGGGCTATACACCTGCAGCAACCCACTCCCACCCCCAGATTCCGAGGATTCGGACTGAATGATATCACTGGCTTTCTGTTTCTCCAACTTGCAGACAGCAAATGGTAGTACTTCTTGGCTTCCATAATTGCATGAGCCAATTCCCATAATAAATATATATCAGTTCTCTGATTGGTTCTATTTCTCCGGCGAACCCTGACTAATACAAGTAGATTGCTTTAATCTGACTCTCTCTGTCACCAACTGTGTTCTCAGGAAACATTCCCTCCCTAGCAAGTGAAACTGCAGATCCCAGGTGAGTCACTTTTCACTCCCTGACATCATACCCTCATAGGACTTCCAAGCCCTGAGCCTGTGTGAGCCTTGGAGTTCTGCTTCCTGGAAGGTGATCAGGTTTTAAAAGCACACAGACCAAAATGTCAGGGTGGCAGTATGCTCTTGGTTCTTGGTATGCTCTTGGCTGAAGAATGACCAGACACAACAAAGTGTCGGGTCCAGCCTCTTGGTGGACTATTATCCTAATTCTTTGGCTCCTTGCTTGGAAAAACAAATAATCACAAGCAGGGCCAGTGGGACAGAGTGACCACAAGCAAGGAAGCAGTTTCACATGAGTAGCTTTATATTATTAACAAAAACAGGTATGTCTCTGCGAGTGGAGAGAGATAGACTGACTCACTAACTCACTGACTTCACTAAGAGCCATTACTTTTCAAAAAGATGGTGCAGATTTTATAACATAATATGATCAAAACATTAAAATTATAATTCATTCAAAAGTGAATTCCTTCAGAATCCAGAATGTTAGCCTGAAACCCACGATGGCAGTGATCTTACTGGTCTTGCTCACTGTTTCAGCCTCTGGCAGCATGCCCAGCAGATTTTAGGCAATCAATAAACGAACACTATGGCATTGCAGGGGCAGGATATTGTGGTTGAAAGTACAGACTCTGGTGTCAGATCGCCTGGGATAAACCATAGCTCTAACCCTCACTTGCTGTGTGACCTTGACAGGTTACCTAACTGCACTATCAATCAACATCCTGGTCTGTAAGGCAGACAGTCCCTACCTCAGAAGATTTTTGTGAGATTCCATGAGACACTACACAAAAGTTAGAATGTATAATAGTAAGCCCTCAATGTATTTTAGATACTAATGATGAATTTAGAATATTATGTGTGGGATGAGTTAAAAATCCCAGCCTCCTCATTATTCCATTCTTAAAGTTGGCGCATGTGCAAGGATTCAGGCAGTTGCTTCTGCTCTCTTTCCTGTTTCTCCCCTTCTATGAATTCTGTGACCTTTAGAGGCAGTGTTGAAACTAGAGAAGTTAGAGGTAAGGTTGGTAAGTTCACTGCTCCCAACCTCAAAGAGGAGGATGTCATCTGTTATCGTCACAGTCTCCTATTAGCTGTTCAGGTTTCCAAGTTCTCAGATAATCAAATTTGGCAGAAAAAAATCCAATCACGAGATTCACTGAATGCATTCACATAGACCAAAGCTGGAAGAGTTTGCTGTAGAATGAATGGTAATCTATTAATTTATAAAAATGTTCATAATCATCAATTTATTAATTTCTAATAAGTAAAATAAAAACTGCCCAGCAGACAAAATAATTGTTATCAACTGTTTTCAATACGAGAAAAATCTACATGTAAAAGCAAGTTATAGTAAGAAAATTTTTGTTTCTTTTTTTGTATTTTGTTTTCTTTGGGGAGGAGCTTAGAAACAGAGCATAATGGTTACTTCAATTAATGGCTGATGATGTTAAAACAGGGTAGAGGGATACATTCCTCACAACTGTAGGGATAAACCAGAATAATATTTTTGGTTCCACAGCACACATCTCCTTTTGGCTTATGTACTTACATTCTAGAGAAACACAGATAAATCCTTACTCTCTGGCCTTTTAGTTTTATTTATTGGAAGGGTGGGTTTAGTTTACAAGATCATATGAGTCAATTATGACAGTGATTGTGTATAACTTTTCTGGTTACTCGCCCTCTAATAATGCTTCCTTCATATTTTATCCAAGTGACTTTGATTGCACTTGTGACTTGCCAAATCTCCTCTGGTACTCTGTTAAAAAAAAAAAAAATCAGTAGATCTGCATCTATTTGTATTTTTCTATTTTCTCTCAAATTTTGGGGGTAGGGAGAGATCTTACTTTTATCCTCATGTAGTGACTGTCAGACATTTCCAGAAAGTATATGATTTAAAAATTAATTCCCAACCACTTTGAAAGCAAGTAGCGATACATCTCTTCTATTTTGTGCGTTTGGGGTTATACAGGGGAGGGGAGGGCTGCGGAGGCGGGGCGGGGGGACGGGATTTATTGATTAAATGATAATGCAGGTCCTTTCTACTATGTTAACAAGGGTCACGACTATGAAATACACAGATTTTAGCAGAGATGTTTTCCGACACATCTTTCTATTAGCACTTTTCTATCAGCACTAAAGAGATAGATGCTGTCCATTTAGAAGCATAAAACTAAAATGTTTTCCAAGAAATGTCCTTATGGTACCGTTCAAACAGGCACGATGTCATCCTTGGCTACATGCTAACTCCATCTTCCAGTAAAGGGCAAATGTCTCACACGATTATCAAAGATTCCAACAGTCCATAAAATGGCAGCCACTTTCAAATTGCTGGGAGGTCTTTGGATTCTCTTCTGATTTTTTTCCCACTTAATTTTTTTCAGACACCCTAATACTATAGTGGAGAAGATAAATTCATCTAATGCAGGATATTATAAAATGTTCAATTACTGCAAGAAGATATGGCCATTTCCCAAAGGAAGGAATTTAATCAGAACTAAATCAAAATGGGAAAGTGAATGACAGAATATGTAAATATTCTTACATATTTAAAGTAAAAAATGTCTTTTAAAAAAGCTTAAAAATGAATATATCAGAGTAGATGTACAAACACAGGCATTCAATTTGTCCATCACCTGGTACGATTTTAATGCTCAGATTTTACCTGTAATATGACAGAATCTCTGAGACTTCAATTTTACGTAAGGATGAATTTAATATTTACAATATCTCCCATCATAGGAAATTTTGTAGATATCACTATTTTCCTAAAATCTCCTTACAGTTTGAAATATGAATCTGTAATAATTTTTAAATTATCTTTGTTTCCTATAAAATATTTTTAATTATGGAATAAGAACATTACAAATGTCCAAGTTATTTTACATGTTCTTTCTTTTAAATATTATTTTTAGAAACTATTCACTGAAATCTGTGTATAAATATCAAATTTAGAATAATCATGGATACTGAAATAAGAAAAATGTTCACTTGTCCAAAAAGAGTATGAATTGTACTATTTCTCAAATGTGTTTCTGTATATTCTTTATCTAGACATCGTTATGTTCCAAAGATCAGACAAATCCTTAGTGTACATATCCATGTAAATATCCTCTTTCTACAAGATTGCTTAATTACCAAAAATAATAACAATAATAAATATGCTATTAAGTTGTTCATTAATTTTGAGACATCCCATGGCATAAATAAAAAGGAAAGGCCAAGAATTATTAACTTAATGTCAATTACAAGATTATACAATAGAGGATGTTTTTAGTTTCAGGTATCAAAGAGAATGAAAATGTAAAGTAAAAGATATGGGATACTGATTTGCTGGTTACCTCTTGTCAGAATGGTTGACCAGGTAAATTGTAAAACTTTCATTAGCTATCTAGCAATTTGGGTATAAGTCATACTTTTCAGATCACAGCTATACAGAAAAGTAATGTGATATAATAAGAAAGAGCCAGCTTTTGGTACGACACACCTGTTTTTCAATGAGAGGTCTATCTCTTAGAGTTGTGGGATATTAGCAAGTTACTAAACCCATAAAATAGCGCATGGTAGTAGCTGAAATTCATAACAATGACTTCGAATCATAATAAAAATCAAAATGCTCTAATACTTTACTTATAAGAAAAAAAGAGAATTAGTGCTCTCAACTAGTTAAAAACATTTATAAATCAGTGAGAATGATATGATCAAAAATAGAAAAAAATGGACAAAGGAAAAGGAAAAGACTGGTTTAAAAAAAGTACAAAGAGCTAAAAGTCTTCACTTTCATCAGTGACCAAAAATATTTATATTTATTGGACATAGAATATTATTCAGTTATTAAAAACAGCCTAGAAAAGTTTTAAATCACAGCATATAAGTTTTTGACATATTTATGTAGAATAAAAGAAGAGGCCATCTATCTACAAAATAAGATCTCAATTTTAGAGGAAAATTTATATCTGTATCTATATACAGTAAGAAATCAAGAATGCTAATCTTTGAATTGTGAAATTATACATGATTTTAATTTATTTTTATACCTTTAGTATGTTCCAAGTTTTCTATGAGCAGTATTTATTACTTTTATAATCACAGAATAATTTCAAGGCCAAGAAATATGAAAACTTCTAGACTTGGTTGTACCATTAATAAGCTAAGTGACCTAGGGGAAGTCACTTAATCTAATTGAATCTCAGCTTTCTTATCCACAAAATGAGAAAATTGAACTAGATCACCTCGTAAGGTCACTTCCACTTATATAATTTTATGAATCTAAAATGTATTATTAACAGTGTGATACTCAAGGAAAACAAAGACTATTTGAAGGATTAGCAGCAACAAAAGTTATGCACTGAGCCTTATAGGAACTTTTAGCAAACCACAGTTCATTGGCTCAATGAATAATATCTTATATCTATTTATAATATTAACTTTTCAAAAGACAATATTCAATATTTCTTTAATCATAGCCCTGTAAGATTTGCAGGACAAAGGCACCCACATGGAGAGATGCTGCATGAGGCCTGAGCCAGAAGCACATTTGTTTCCTGGTCCCTGCCCTCCCTCAGGCCTTTTCTCACCATGTGATGCTCTCCTGAGCTGTCCTTATCCCTGCTAAGAATCCCATCAGACGTGTGTTGCATTTTCATTCAGCAATTTTCAGAGCCAGTTAATCAGAAAACACTATTTTTCCCTGATTTGGGGGATTCTTTCAGCAGTGACTTTGCAGCCATAATTAAGAAATATGTTAAGCTTTCTGTCAATTAACTTAACTGATGTGAAAACCTGACTGGTCCAGAGAGTGATGGATTTCCCCAGCTGCACCTTATCAGAGAATAGCTTAGTGTGAAGGAGAGAAGCCATGCTGAAGCCAGAGCTGTTAACATGCCAGGAAAATTAGCACAAGCTCCCAGTACAGCCGGCAAAGAGGAAAACATGCTCAGCCTATGCGTGGGCATTGCCTAAACAGTTAGGAATTATCTTTAAAATCTTTAATTGATGGGATGATTAGTTGCATACATTTTTTACCATAGGAAAGTTTTTTCCAAAGAACTGGGCCAACAGGTGAAATGGAGGCAGGGGGCCTACATGCAAACAGAGGAAGGGCATTTGCTTCTCAAAAAAAAAAGTTTCTGATAGTGTTCAAAACATGGCCTCATGAAGTATCAGGCCAAAGCAAGAACAGAAAGAGGAAACTCCTGACTTCCCTTCATTCCCTCGATTTCCAACCAGTCCAGTCTTGGCATCTCTTTGTTCGTTTGCTTGTTTTTGAGACAGGGTCTCACTCTCACCAAAGCTGGAGTGCAGTGGCACGATCATAGCTCACTGCCGCCTGGAACTCCTGGGCTCCAGCGATCTTCCCCAGCTCAGCCTCCTGAATAACTAGTTGACACCTCTTTGAAATACTAAACCAGTGGTTCTCAAACTATTTTTTCCCAATCCTTCAAAATAGGTGTTTTTATAAAATACAATAAAAATAAATTACTATAAAAATGAAATAAGATGAAAAACTAAGCCCACATTTTTATTACTAGATTCAACAATCATAAAATCACTCTGTCAGTTTGCTATAAAAGTTTCTAAACATTTAACTCTGTACATGTATTGTTGCAGACCAGTAATGCATAACTGGCAGACAAACACTTTTGGCTAGCACCATATCAACAATTACCCTGTAAAAAACTAATCTCAGCAGTTTCCACTAAGCAACTTTTACTTACACACCCTTATTAGACTGGGAGTTCCATAAGCAAGCCAGCACTAACACTTGGAGGTGTTTAATAAGTATTTATCAAATGAATGACTGAATGAATAAATGAAGCCCAAGGGAACGTAAGCCTTTCTGCTGTTAACACCTACAGGCGCCCTTCTTTTAAACCTAGGGTAGCTCCCATGCTCTCCTGATTCCTTTGCCAGAGGTCCCAAGGACACAGATGCTTTTCTCACCTTTGGTAGCACCTGCCACCCACTTGGCCCAAAGGGTTCCAAAATACAGAAAAAATGCTATCTGGCTAGCTTCCCACGAATGTGATCACAAAGATCCTTTACAGTTTAAGGGTATCAGTACAATTGCTTTTCAGAAACAAACAAGTTAAAATACAATAAACAAACATAGGGGAAATTATAAAAATTTCAAAATAAGGCATAGACTTGGCCTCTTGCTTCCTGCTGTTCAGAGACTGTAAAGACACTGCA
>NW_012152840.1:362109-363705 GCF_000956105.1 Propithecus coquereli
TCAAGATCTTCCACCTTGTTTTATTCCAAAGTTTCTGAATAAAAAGCCCCTACCAAAGCAGGGTGGGCTTCCTGAGACACCTTCCTCATTCCTAAGAGTGAGAGTGAAGCAGTGGTTTAAACAAAGATTCCTTGTTCTGCTTTCAACATTGGACTTTTTAAAGACACTAGAGTAAACCATTTGTAGGTGGTTTTTGTTTGTTTGTTTTGTTTTGTTTTTTATTTTTTGGAAAGAAGGGGAAAGATTAAGATCTTTCTAGGAAATTACCTGCTCTCCCATTATAACCAGCCCCTGAAAATGCCCAGACTCAATGTTAGCCCTCCATACCAGCAGATACTGAAAGGATATTTAAAGGGGGAAAAGGCAACTTACGGTGGAGAAAATAAAGAAGCAAAATGATGAAATTCATAGTAGATTAGAGAGATACCATTGATCGAACCATGAGTTCTGGTGATTTTCCCACTATCGAAAGCGCTTCCTTGCTTTTCTTTCTTCATCTTTAGTTCTTTCATGTCATTGGTCTTCCTTCATGATATATACTATAGAAGCATTTTACTTATTTTTATTTCTTTGATCTGTAAAACATACTTGAATGTTTTAAAATATTTGCTTTTATTTTAGTTTTCAATATGGCTCTCATATAGTTTTTAATCTTTTTCTACAGATGTTCCAAAATTAATTATTTGCTTCAGTTTTGTTTTTCCTGTTTTGTATCTACATTTTGTGTAAAACCAGTAAAAAGAAAATTTTAGTGACATTGGTATAACTCTATATGTTTATTAGTAGCTTCTATTCTGTTCTTTTCATTCTCCTTCTTTTTAACAGCAAGGAACACCTCTGCTGCTAATAAATTGATTTTAGAGGTCCTTTTATTCCTTATTAGCTCTTACTAGTTTTAAAATACGTATTTGAAGCATCATTTATTTATCTGGCCCCTGATGTGATCTTCTCTTCATCTTCAACATTTGTTTTTCCTACATTTCCTTTTGTTAAACAAAACATAGATTTGTTTGATCATTGAGAGACCTCTTTGCCTTGCTATCACTTTGCTCTGCACACCTCAACATTCTTGTCACTATCATATATCGATTCATATTGTTATTTACTGGATCCCTGTTGTCATTTTTTCCCAAATTTCCAAGATCCATGTACCTTTGTGAAAGAGTCAGAAGATACCATTTACATTTTATTCAACTAAACATGAGCAGAAATCAAACCAGATATATCCCCTTATAAAATTGTAGTTCATCTGTGATAACAGCAAGTATGACAGTGAAAAGAAGTTTCATCTAAGTGTAGACCGATTGATACATGTCTGTAGAATTAAAACAGACTTCTTGGATACATGTTGTTTTCCAAAGCAGTAAAGCATGACAGCTGTAGTCATTAAAAGGTAATCGTTCCCACGGAGGTGGAGCTTCCAAAGGCATATATGTTTATGGAGGGTTGTCCAGAAATGAGCCAATCTAATGAGTAGTGACTTGTTAGCTTCTAAATATAAAATATGCCAACACACTAAATGAAATAGACCCAAATAGTCTTAAACAGAACAGGCTCAAATTCAAATGGTATGGGAAAAGCAATGTTATTGTGATT
>NW_012152840.1:363965-367087 GCF_000956105.1 Propithecus coquereli
CATTGAGAAAGACATTTCTGGGTTGTAAATCTGGCAAGAGGCTTTTAAAAAGATTTACATCCCAAAAGGACAGAGAAAGGATTTAGAAACACAAGTTTTCTAAAGTAAATGTTCTAAGAAAAGGGAAATCAGGATTGAGATTCAGGAAGAAGCCTACCTGTCTAAAGTTTAGTCAAGCAGAAGGGAACATTACAGCTCCCTTGGTCAGTAGGAACCTAAGCGTGTATTTCTGGATCAGGAGGGATGAGTTAGAAATGTCCCTTTGAAAAACAGGATAGTTATAGGACAGTAAATTCTTTAATGGGATCTATTTATCACAGCGCAGCTCAGGAGGTCTATTAGCAAGCAAACTGAACTGAGCTAGCCCTCAGCTGAGGTAGAGTAGGTATATCCGTAAGTCCTCAGGCATAAAGGAAACTTGGGTTAAAAAATACACAGAGATTTAAGTCTGGCTTCATACAACACATATGTAGAATTGTCCATATTTCAGACAAACCTTACTGCTTTATAAGATGTTGTATAGCTTTACTTTTCAATTCACATTTTTGAAACAATTAAAAGGCCATGGAGGTCACACCTCCACAATGTGGTCCTTGTCTTCAGTTCCTCACTATTCTTCTAATTACAGAAGAGGGTGATATAGAAGAAAAAGCTCAGATATTGCTCTTGGGAGAGCATTGTGATTAACCTAAGGCACTCTCCAGAATAATTTTTAAATACTGATGTTTGAGACATTATTCTTCCTTTACTCTTCACATTTGCCCAAAGCTCTTGTTCTAAAATTCCCTGAAGCATACTGCGCACAGTAAGTAAAAACTGGGAAGTAATGAGAGTGACGATATTTGCTTCTCTTCTTTGCAGTGTATCTTCTTTTGTTTTCTTCAGGTTTTCTTTCTTTTCTTTCTTTTTTCTTTATTCTTACTCTCAACCCATCTTTGTTGTTTCCTCCATTCTGAACATGATCAAACTTCTGGTTATCTGAATGATATATTGGTGTGCCTGTGTGTGTGTGTGTGTGTGTGTACGTACGCATGTGCACATGTGTACATATGCCTATGTGTTGGGGGAATGTGGGGGTTTATAATAACAAACTAGTTTTATAGGACAATGATCCCACAATTATCTCGCTACTATTTAGTGACTATTTGGCAGAGCTTGGCTATGGTTCTGGTTAGGTCAACAGAGCTCGTACACAAACTCCTATGCTCATTATCCAAAGATAGGTTAAATAAAGAATATACATCTAAGCATGCCTGCTATATATAGGTAGAAATGAATTCAGCTTATGAAATGAATGAATTCTATTTTTGAAATACATTGTATTTATGAAATTATACTTTGGAAATGAATTTTGACATGTATGCTGAAAATATTTTACCTGACTCATAGACTACACATAAATAAAAGGAACAAGAAAATATTCAAATTTCAGATTGTTCTTCTCTCTCTTTCTTGTCCTCTTGCCTCTTAATGCCTGTATTGAGGCATAATTTTAAAATACTTTCTTTAAGCCAGTTTTCACTGAAGAGGTCAGGTGAGGTTAGGGTCTTTACAGTAAGTCACACTATATCAGTGCGAAATTCTGTCATACTCATCATTTCTCAGTTAATTAAGCTGGATATCTCCTTAGAGATCTTTCGTATATGAAATTGGAAACTGGCTTCATGTTAGTGACTGTACCAAAATGGGCTTTAAAATGTAAAACTCTCTAATCCTCTTTTAGAAGGGCAAGTGTTTCATGTCACCTTGTCTGTAGAGCAAAATCTCTTTCTGAATGAAGGATGCCGCTTTGCTAACCCGCACACTCTGATTATAAATCAACCAGTACAACAACTGTACTGCAGACAGATAATCTCTTTAGCATAAAATTGTATTCAGCAAGATGAAAATCCTAACAAGAATGTCATTTCTGTCAGTTTAGTTTTTCATGCATGCCATTTACACTAAGATTTTTTTCTTTCCATATTCCTATTACCAGTTCAACCTGG
Source organism: Propithecus coquereli (assembly GCF_000956105.1). Lineage (NCBI taxonomy): Eukaryota > Metazoa > Chordata > Mammalia > Primates > Indriidae > Propithecus > Propithecus coquereli. The sequence goes on from NW_012152840.1 coordinate 365,954, forward strand.
AGAAAAATAGCTTATAATATGATTGGGGTTCATATGTACGGACCACAATGGGCATGAAACATATGAGGATTGCATATCAAGAGTCACAATTCTTAACAGATTGGAGGGTGTTCAAAGAAAGGAAATAAAAGTGATTAGATGGCCATGACTGGCTTGTGAACACAGCATAAAGGAACTGAGACTCACAGCCAGACTACATCACACCAGAAGGAATGAGGAATCTCTGAAGAGCGTAACTTCAGAAGAGAAGCTGGAACTGTTTATTGTTGCCCCAGGGAGGTGTAATTGGGGTTAATGGGATGAAATTAAGCAAAGAAAAATTCAGGATGTATATCAGGAAACACTTCCTAATAATGAGGTCTTTTATAATATTGTCCCAATGGAAGTATTAGAAGCCCTTTTGTTTGAGTCATTCAAACTTCATGTAGGAAAATATATGGAAAAATAGTCTGTAAAAGACAATCTCATACCGGTCCTCAAGGGATGAATTATGCAGCACAATCAGATCTTTCTCAGCTTTAATTTCCATGACTCTATTTTAGTAAAGTCCCTCAAAGGCTCAATTTTCAAAGCCTTTAATCCCTTCTACGTTGCACCTTCGGCTGTAGCAGGTTCCAACTACCTAAGCTTGCAATTGTGCGCTGCAACCGTTGAGACGCTTGCCTGAGAATCTTGGCCATCTAAAGTCATTTGCCATGACTTCAGTTGCTATTCATGCTTGTAAACGTAGTTAATATAAAACTCAAGATAATAAACAAAGTTCTGAAGAATGCCACCAGCAAACTGAGCTAATTGGTACACTGAATTTCTTTTCTCATTCGTTTCTCATCATATCCTTCAATTCATTAAATTAGAATTTATTGAGAATATCATATCTGATGGTAACTGAGTAAATGCTGGGGATAAAACAATGAAAATGTTAAAGTAGGTATAATTTTCCATCCTCTTTGAAATGTACTCTGTTTAAAGATTGCATCTTTTCTACCATTTCATGCCCTGGTACCTAACACAATGTCTGGCACATATCTATTTAATTGAACAAATGAATGACTCTCAAGACATTCAGTACATTAATTTAGTTTCCATAAACTCATTCTGTGTCTTTCTTTCAATGTACTAATCAGCAAAAATATA
>NW_012152840.1:367137-370044 GCF_000956105.1 Propithecus coquereli
TGGAAAGTACTTTGAACTTTGTTCGTTTTGTTCATCTGCTGCATTGGCTTGTCCCCAACATGCTCTCCCAGTTCCAATGCACCCTCCAGATTGCTGCCACAGTCAACTCATGTTCTAATTCTTTGCCTAAAATTCTAAAATTGTAGATCTAAATTCCACACTATTAAACCCCATTTATTTTGTCTGGCAAACCTGATTCTTCATAATTTGATCCCACCCTATTCTATAACTCCATTTCACTATTTCCCACTCATTACCTGCAACATACCAACATACTTGCAAAATTCTGTACCCTTTATGCTTGTCTTTGCACATGCTCTACTTTCTGCTTGGATGGAACTTCTTTTGTCCCTTCTCTTTGGGGACATGTGATACAACCAAAATAGCATGAACTTGGAAACCACTTTGATTTGATTCTAACTAGTCATTCTGACACTTACTAGGCCTGAGACTGTGAGAAGTTCCTTTACATAGGGAGCAAAATGAGATTATTGAAGCCTACTATGCAGGGATATTTTGAGGCTTTGAAATAACATACATGAAAGCATATAACACGGTGTCTGTCATATAATAGACATTGATTAAGTGTTAATTATTCTTTTGCCCTAAAGAACCTCATTGTTCCTCCAGGCTTCAGTTCACCACCTCTCCTGTCTTGTTGTCCCTGACCCCTTGGGTAGAGTAAGGCTCTAGCTGTTCCTTTTCCATAACCATGTGTATTTGGCACTACCACATTTCAGTGGACAATGTCTATACCTATCCATGTCCTCTAGTACATTATAAACTTCGTGAGTGGAATAATGTCTTATTTATCATTTTATCCATATAACCTAGCAGAAGATACAAATTAGGCATTCAAATAAAGTTTGGATGGATGGATGGGTGAATGGAAGGGTGGATGCAAGAATAAATGTAGAACCCGGCATTGTAACTGACGCATAAAATATATTTAACTATATGCTTAATTTAAATTAAGCATACCTGTTATGTATGTATCCCACATACCAGTGGTCCCCAACCTCATGGAAGACAATTTTTGCATGGATGGGGGTGGGTGGCAGGTGGTTTCTGGGTGATTCAAGTGCATTACATTTGTTGCGCACTTTATTTCTATTATTATTACGTTGTACTATATAACGGAATAATTACACAGCTCACTATAATGCAGAATCTAATGCCACCGCTGATCTAATAGGAGGTGGAGCTCAGGCAGTGATGCAAGCCATGGGGAGTGGCTGTAAATACAGATGAAGCTTCAATCCCTTGCCTGCCATTGACCTCCTGCTGTGTGGCCCTGGTCCCAGTCTGTGGCCCAGGGGTTGGGGACTGCAGCCGCATACCATTATGACTATGTTATGTTGCCTTTTCAATCTCTTTAGCTATCTTGCTTACTAAATTTGTGTGTTTACATTTTTATCCCTGCAACCATGTTAAATTCCTAAAAGCCTGTTTCTTTCATTTCTTGGTTACCTTCGCTCAACCATGTAAGGTTTTTTGGATGGGCGGCGGCAGAGAAAGAAAGAGGAGCAGAGTGAAAAGGGCAAGCAATGAGGCTTTATTGGGGGAGGTGGAAAGAGAGTGTTCCCAGGCAAGGTTCACGGTCCCGAGAGAGGGGCCAGAGAAGTCACGCTCCCGGAAGTGTTGAGCAGGCTTATAAAGGTTTTGGAGTTGGGGGATGGGGGTTTTTCTTTGGCGCGAAGTTTCGAAGTTTCGTGGCTGGAAGTAGAGAGTTCTTTGTTACAGCCTTTAGGGCGGGACTCATGGGCTTCTTTTTCTTTAGGGAGGGGAGGGGTGCCCGCCACCAGCCTTACAAACCAAGCCTCTGTGTTCTATACATAGTGAGTGTTCAGTGTGGTTTGACAGAGTGACCAAAAAAGATATTATGATTTTGGTGGAAAAATCCCTAATATTTAGGGTTTCTGGATAAAGCAGGAGCTGATTTTTAGAAGCAAAACAAGTAGCCTAAACACAATAAGAAGTATCTGTAGACTTAGTAATGTCAAAACTACCTGTTTGCTAATCGGCCTAACCCACAGGAAACGCAAACTTCTGGTATTACCATGACAAGAGGTAGTTTTACAGCTTGGAGTTAGGCTCCTACCCTACCACAAACTGGGAGACAGGGCCACTATCTTCCCTGGTGATTACATTTCAAAGAATGGTTCCTGGCTCCAGGCATTGAGAAAGACATTTCTGGGTTGTAAATCTGGCAAGAGGCTTTTAAAAAGATTTACATCCCAAAAGGACAGAGAAAGGATTTAGAAACACAAGTTTTCTAAAGTAAATGTTCTAAGAAAAGGGAAATCAGGATTGAGATTCAGGAAGAAGCCTACCTGTCTAAAGTTTAGTCAAGCAGAAGGGAACATTACAGCTCCCTTGGTCAGTAGGAACCTAAGCGTGTATTTCTGGATCAGGAGGGATGAGTTAGAAATGTCCCTTTGAAAAACAGGATAGTTATAGGACAGTAAATTCTTTAATGGGATCTATTTATCACAGCGCAGCTCAGGAGGTCTATTAGCAAGCAAACTGAACTGAGCTAGCCCTCAGCTGAGGTAGAGTAGGTATATCCGTAAGTCCTCAGGCATAAAGGAAACTTGGGTTAAAAAATACACAGAGATTTAAGTCTGGCTTCATACAACACATATGTAGAATTGTCCATATTTCAGACAAACCTTACTGCTTTATAAGATGTTGTATAGCTTTACTTTTCAATTCACATTTTTGAAACAATTAAAAGGCCATGGAGGTCACACCTCCACAATGTGGTCCTTGTCTTCAGTTCCTCACTATTCTTCTAATTACAGAAGAGGGTGATATAGAAGAAAAAGCTCAGATATTGCTCTTGGGAGAGCATTGTGATTAACCTAAGGCACTCTCCAGAATAATTTTTAAATACTGATGTTTGAG
>NW_012152840.1:387924-397492 GCF_000956105.1 Propithecus coquereli
TAATACTTCGAGTGATCTACATCTAGAATGCTCATCTTTCTCTCAGAAATCCTCTTGCTTCTCTCTTCACTTCCATCAGGTTTTTGTCAACACAGTACTTGCTCAGCAAAGTCTACCCTGGCCACCCTATCTAAATTTGCATCACACACACAATGCACACACATATGCACACAGCACACACATCCTATCTCACTTTCCTGGTTTGATTTCCCCCTTAGCACTTACCATGAACATACTGCTATGGTCTAAGTGTAGCCTCCAAAATTCATGTGTTGTAAATGTAGCCTACTGTGCAATAGTGTTGGGAAGTATTGCCTAATGGGAGGTGTTTATTGTACCACCATAAAAGTAAAATAGTGCTTATTTGGAAAAAAGGCTTACAAGCAGAGAAGTGCCAGAGTACAGATGATCCGTGTGCCTCATTAGCCCACAGAGAGGCATGCTTAGACCAAGCTGGATTGGATGCATTGGACTAAAAAGGGACACTTTCCTCTTGCCATTTTACATAATCCCAGGAAAAGTGAAGGGAACAGGGAACTCTTAGTTGGCTCTGTAACAGTGAAAGCTTCCTGCTCAAAGAATGGCCCTGTTAGAAATGGGAAGCTTACCTTGAACCAGATTCTTGCCACTTTACTGAGAAGGAAGAGCCTCCAGGACCACCTAGAATTTACTTTCCTCAGTCCACTCTGGGTCTGTGGGAGCTCAATGTAGATAAGTACATTAATTGTCTATGACGGATACCAAATTGTTCTGTTGTTTAGGAATTGGGTGTTAATAAATGTCCCCTGCAGCTGGGTCAAGTAAAGAAGGATATAGTGAATATTACAATGAGTTAATATTAAGAGCCACTGCCTGGGACAATCTGAGAAAGCTGTTTGAGGTTATCTGTTCACATCTGCAATACAAATGAGTTCTTCAAACCACTCTCTCCACCTCGAAACCTTTATTCACTTCCTGCGATTGTATGAGTTTACATCCAATCAAATGAGGGCGGTCAACATACCTTGGTAATGAGCCAACGATTTTTGTCTACTTTCTTCATTATTGTATTCAAGTTCATAGAACGGAATCAGGCACAGAGTAAACACCCAATAAATATTTGTTGCATGAACAAATAAATTAATCACTGACAATCAATACAATGCTATGCCATTATTAGTTCTTTCTCTCATATCTGAATTATCAGTAAAGACAGTATAGTTCAATGTAAGAGTTTATTGCCAGTTTAACCATTTATGTATTTCCAGCCATGAAAATGAACTGGTAATAGAAGCAAAATCTCTTACAATAGCCAACTTTCAATACCCCTTTTTTTATTAATTACAGTATGAACTATGTTATCATGCTAACACTGTATTGCTGTCTTGTTTCAGCTTCAGACTAGGTAGTTACTACACATGTTGAACTAGTTAGATGATGGTCTTCAAATCACTTGGCCCTCTCTGACCTTGTATAACCCCATTTATACTCAGATGATACCAACACTTCATGCTGAGGTTCTCTTTAACTTCTTTTTATCTCTAAGGCATTCTGCCACTACGAGAAAGATGCCACTCATCTGTCCTCTAATCATCCTTTCTGACCCTCATCAATAGGCTTTCACCCATCAGCTCTCTTGGACATTCTTCTCTCTTATTGTATAATATTACAACTTTCTACACCACATAGCTTGCATCTTGCAAAATGTAAGACTCTTATGCCAAATAGTCCCTGAATTCTCCTCTATGTTACCTTCCGAGAATATTTTCATGTTATCAAACATTATCCCTTCCTTACTTCATTTTCTTTGACATTCTCTAACAAAACTTTCTCTTTTCATTGTAGCATTTTCATTTATAAATGCAACATACTTTATCAAACTAGCACGTTGCAACATCCATCATTATTATGATAACCAGGTAAGGTCTACTAACAATCTGAATGGGAAAAATACGGTTAAAATCTTATGTTAATAACCAATTCTGAAACATTTTTCATTATAGATTCCTTTCGTTATGACATCATGAATTCTGGAGAAACATTAATAGGAAAGGGAAATATGTCTCCAAAATGTGCACATTCACGTATTCTAATCTCAAGGTCCTTCAACTCCTCACCCTCTCTTGTACTCCCACTCTCTCAGTCCCTCGCTTGATTTCACTCTCTTGCTCTCTCTCCCTTCTATGTTTTTATATTTAGAAATAGTTATTAGATATTTGGTATATAAGAGTTCATAGCTTATATTGGTTTACTGGGGCTGCTATAAGAAAATATCACAGACTGGGTGGCTTAAACAACAGAAATTTATTTTCTCATAGTTCTGGAGGCCAGAAGTCCAAGATGAAGGTGTTGGTAGGTGTAGTTTCTTCTGAGGCCTCTCTCTTTAGCTTGCAGATTGCCCCCCTCTTTCCTTGTCTCCACATCACCTTTCCTCTGTGTGCACCCATCCCTGGTGTCTCATTGTCCAAATTTCCACATCTTATAAGCATACCAGTCAGATTGTAGTAGAGCTCTCCCCAAGGGCCTCTTTTTAACTTAATCACTTCTTTAAAGGCCATATCTCCATATATAGTCACATTCTGAGTTCTGGGGGTTAGGGCTTTAGCATATGAATTTAACATAATTCAGTTTATAACAAAGCTCATGAGAGAGAAAAATATAGTCATAAATGTACATAATTCAAAATAAGTGATGATAAATATGGTGCTTTTTTGGTTTGGTTGGTTAGATATTTGATTGTTGTTTTGTATTTGAAAGAAATAAGATATGAGCTCGCCCACAAGAGGATACAATTTGACTTCAAAGGATAGGATTTGTGCCGTGAAATTGGAGAAAAGGTGAAGGGAATAAATCTCACACATCCCCAATGGCAGGAAAACAAAGGACTCATTAAGGAACAGAGAATTGATCTGGCTGAAACACTGACTATCGGAGAGTGGTGGTTTAGAGGAGCAGGATCAGGGGGTACTCCTTGGGGGAGAAGAAGGGCACAAGGTTTTAAGACTAGAAATGCCAGGTAGGACTTCACTGTGAGGCTGAGGAATTTGGATTTTACTCTGTCAGTGACAGGAAAGTATTAGAGTCAAAGAGTTTTTAATGATTCTATTATTTACATGTACTGTTCATTTTCTGAAACATGGATGAACGTGGAGGACATTATGCTAAGTGAAATAAGCCAGACAAAGAAAGACAAATACTTCATGATACCATTTGTATTAATATATGGAATCTAAAAATGTCAAACTCATAAGCAGAGAGTAAAATCGTGGTTACCAGGGGCAGTGAATCATAGGGAGGACTGGGAAGATGTTGTTAAAGGATACAAAATTTCAGGCCAGGCTCAGTGGCTCATACCTGTAGTCTTAGCACTTTGGGAGGCCAAGGTGGGAGGATCACTTGAGGCCAGGAGTTCCAGACCAGCCTGAGCAAGAGCAAGACCCCATCTTTAACAAAAATAGAAAAATTAGCTGGTCATAGTGGCACACAACACCTGTCATCCCAGCTACTCAGGAGGCTGAGGCAGGAGGCTGGCTTGACCCCAGGAGTCTGAGGTTGCTGTGAGCTATGATGAAGCCACTACAGTCTAGTCAGGGCGACAGAGAAAGACTCTGTCTCAAAATAATAATAATAATGATTATAATAATAATAATTTCAGTTAATCAGGAGAAATATCTTCAAGAGATCCATTATACAACATGGTGACTATAGTTAATAACAATGTATTGTATACTTGATAACTGCTTAGAAAGTAGATTTTAAATTGTTCTCACCACAAAAACATAAGTATATGAGGTGATGAATATGTCAATTAGCTTCATTTAGCTATATATATTTCAAAACATCATGTTACACACCATAAATATATACAATTTTTATTTGTCAATTAAAAATAAAGAATGACAATAATAAAAGAAACTTTATATTAACAGCAGACTGAATTATAAAGTATTTGGCTTCCCTCAAATGTTCAAACATTTTTTATTTCATAGTAGGACCCCAAACACAGCAGAAATTTTCCTATACTTATCCTTAAGAGCCCAAACCCATGATTTACTTTGGTCTCATGATCACCTTTCACAAATTCTAACACCCTTAGATTCTTTATATCAGTACTTTTCAATCTGTAGTTTTTTGGTTCCTTAGATGTCTGTGGATTTATTCTCAGAAGTTGAAAAAAAATTTTTTTCCTTTAACTTACAGGCTCTTAACATAGGATTCGTGAACAGGGATGAGAAAATAATTATATATTTTATTTTCACTAACTTCTAACTGAAATATAACATTTCTTATTAAAGTAAATACTGAAAACAAAACATACAGATTTTTCCATAGGGCATTACAATTATAGTGAAAAACTTGAATATGTTTTAAGCTCATCACTAATTCAAAATTACAGTTCTCAAACCTGATATTAGATCTTATTATTTATTGTGTTAATAAAAATTCACCAATATTAATATAGCATTCACCAATATTGTGATTTTTTTTAGATACTTTGATTACTGTTAATTCTGTATAGTTGGTTTCCTCTTATTGGTTGAGTTTAATTTTAAGCATTTAAAAACAGTATTCTGAGAAGCAGTCCATAAGCTACAACAGACAGGCAAAGGAGTCTACGGGATAAAAGTGGTTAAGAATCTGTGCTTTAGAAGGAGTCTACATATTACTAAAATCAGGGGAGCTGGGTGAGAACTGCCTTGTGTTATCACTCCTTCTTGCAGTAAGAAACCTGTATGTAGGCTTTTGCTTTGAATACTAAACCATCTATTTCTGTATTTATCATATTTCTTTGAGTCGATACCTCTGAGCCTTCCTAGACAGCTTCTTATCACTTGAAAGTTGACTTTAAATGGATTCTTTTATTTAGTTTACCCTGGAGTCAGAACAGGAAGGAGGAAATCAGGTTGAGAGGAGTAAAGCATACTGAGAAAAATGCTATCAATTAAATGTTAATGCAAAAAAAAAAAAACCCTTATTTATTCTCTTGATTTATATTACTTTAAGGTGAAATTCAGTATATTGAATGAACTTATCACAAGGATGCCTAAATGCTGGCAACTTTTTGGCACATCTTTTCACTAAGTTCCACCAGGGATGAAATGTAAATATATAGTTTCTACTTAACCAACCTCCAGATAATATTTTAAAAGGTAATGAAATAATGTCTGAGTCACTCAGATGGAAGCTTCTATATTAAATGAAAACTAAAATCATTATTATTTTCATAAATATTTGAATATCTAGATCTTATTGAAACACATAGCATTCATTTCAAATGACCTGTGCATAGGAAAATGCCATCAAAGCATGTTGCATTGAATCACCTGCTCCTCTTCCTTTCTGTGAGCATAGAGTCCCAATGACTAGCCTGCTGAAATTCCAATGGCTTTATCAAATGAGACCCTGACCAGTTTTTCCAACAATATTTAAAGCCTCCTTTAGTGATTTCCCTGCATTTAGAGAGAGGCCTCAACAATCAAGAAGGAAATGTGTGTTTTGCTCTTTCTTGGCGCAGTTCAGTGCCTGGTTTTATCAAGCTGCCGCACAGCACTTCTGTCCTGGAAGACGCCTGTGTGACTTGGACACCATTTCATAGTATCACACTGGATCCTCTTAAGTCTCGCCAATTAAATTATCTTCTCCAGCCTTTATTCCTGCCAAAGAGGTTCAGGCTGAGATAAGGTCACACTCCTCTTAAGTTGTTTTTGAAATAATGCAGAGGGCCTTACGGAGAATGTGTGCATGCACAAGCATAGCGCCTAGTCCTCCCCAGCCTCTGTGGTAGATAACTGAATTTCTTTGCAAAAGTTCCTTCTATTGTGTACCATCACCTTGAATCTCTAAAAACTGAAGAGTCCTCTTTAATCTCATTAAATTACATTAAAGCACTACCAAAAACATGTGGTAAATGTGGGATTCCATTATCACTGTGCCAATTGAATTACAGATCAGACTTTATAGCAGCTGAGAGGAAGTTCTTAAAGTGGTCCTGTTAGGGGACTCTGGGGACCAATACTTTATTCTATATTTATATAAAACTGTCTCTATTCTGCTACAAAGGCAAAATTAAATTGTTGTAAGCTATCTAGATATTTGCTATTCGTCATGTTTTGCATCCTATATTTCAAAGCCTCAGCTTTTTCCCTCCCCATCTGAATGTTTCATAAGACACAACTAAGATAATTGGTGTTGATTTTAAAGAACACAGGTAGTCTGATGATTGAGCTTTTAGTTGATTTTATATTAGCATCAAGGTACTAGCTTTCCATAAAGAGCCAGCTGCAAACTTAAGCTCTAGACTATCAGGAGACTGTAGAGTCTTCTCTAAAACACTTGTTTAAAGTGCCTCTCACAACTGTTGAGACAGTCAAGATAAATTTTTACTTTTGCTGCCCAAATTGCAAAGAAGAGGTCCTGTGGATGCCTTGTAAGAGTGGGCACAAGGACACCAAGCCCTCAGGGTGTGGTGCTCAGTCCGGCTCACAAACATGCCAACTTCTCCTGAAATCGAATCATTCCCGACCACTCATCCCTCCCACACATCCTCCCCACTGCCTACTAAAAAAATCATTGTTGTGTATTGTGTAAGAGCCTGATTATTACTTTATGTTTCTGATGAAAGAGTCTTTCTGACCCCCAGTGCTCCAGTTCCTCTACCCCTGCAAGTGATTTCCTACTCAGAGCACACGATGCCCAGATTGGAGAGACTGTAAAAGCACAGGTTGCCCTGAATATGCCACTGCCTGCTGAAAAGTCTGCTGACACCGTGTCTGGCACAGTAGAATAGTCACACGATGAAAAGATAGGCTCTGAGTGTATGCTCTTCCAGAACTGGGTTTCTCTACTAAGTCTCCTCAATCCAAAAATCATTGTAACAGATTTAACAGAATGATGGGTTTAAAATTTTAGGCAAGGGAATTGAAAACAGAGATGATTGAGAAGGCTTATTCAACTTTGAGTATACTCCTTTAAGGTGTCTTTTTTCTTTAAGTATTGTACACATTTAATCTCATATGTCTCCAGCTGGCTTTAGCCTAGCTTCCTATGGTATTTAAGGTGTTAATGATGGAGAAGGAAAAGGCTAGGAAGAGACACTGATCACTTTCCTGGTTTTGGACAATGCTGTTCCAAAACACTTCTCAATGTAAGAGAGATTTCGTGTCATGATTTCATAAGGTGTTATCCACCAAAGAAATAGTCATGGACTAAAAGAAACTACTCATGGCAAGATAGCAACTGAACGGACTCTTGCTTTCCTGGGTAAGGACATTTTCACATTCAAGTTCCGTATAAACATTGTGCTTGTTTTAAATATGGGAGGAAGGGTATTTAAGATGTCAAGTGCTCAAAGATGCTTACTTTCCTCCCTTACCCATCTCTACACACACACACACACACGCGCACACACGCACACACACACACACACACACCCTGGATAAGGTTCTTCAGTACTCCCATCCCACCCAGTTCTTCTCAAGCCCCGTCCTTGTTCTGTGCTCTCCCCTTTCTTGGCCCCTCCATCTTTTCTCTATATTCTGCCATTCTAACCAACTATACAACTTTATGAAATACCTTTTTGTATAGGTCCCAAGGATTTATTTGCTAGTTTTAATTACACTAAGTAAAAATAAATTAAGTGAAACCTTACCTGTGCTCAGATATGTAAAATATGGACTGCCAATTACCTATATAACTAATTACTGATGTCCTCCTGCAGATTTAAAATAACATTTTAAATTCTTATTCTTATATAAGTCTTGTATTTTATTTATATATATATTTTTTTTCTTTAATTCCATACCGGTCCCCGCCTACCTATCAACCTTAGCTGCCACCATAGTTACATTGGCTCAAGAAGTTCTAACCCCATTGATTTTCTTTCTGGTGCCCAAATAACGCCAGATTTTTTCTTACCATGGGGACTTTGCACTTACTGGACCCTGGACCTAGAAACCTCTGTCAGCAGATCTTCATATGACTGGTTCCTTGTTGCCAGTTAAGTCTCAGTTCAAATGCTACTTTCCCAGACATGTCTTTAATGATACCCAGTCCAAATCTAATTCTTCTCACTCATACTGTCAACCTTTATCAGACCGCCCCTTATATTTTCTCAGAATATTTATCACTATATTCTATTTTTACTTTTAATTGAGATATAATTTACATAAAATAAAATAAACATATTTTGTGCACTCTTTCCAGTCAATCCTTGCTAATCCCACAACCACCAGAGGCAAACACTGTTCTTATTTCTGTTAATATAACTTAGTTTGCTAATGCTAATACCTTGATATTAATGGTATCATAGACCATATATTCTTTAATTTCTGCCTTCTTTCGCTCATCATAATATTATGTTAGTTTTGGTAGACTATGTTTTCCAAGGAATTTGTACCTTTTATGTAAGTTGTCAGATTTATTAGCAAAACATTCCCTTATTAACCTTTCAAAAAATGAGTTACAAAATGATGTTTCCTTCATCATTTGTGATATCAGCAAGAGTTTTATTTTCCTTTGTTGATACATTTTTCTAGGGGGTGTCTCAAATTTATTAATAATCATTTTATTAATGTTTCTAGCCAACATTTGACTTTGTTGATTTTTCTCTATTAATGTTTTCTATTTTATTGATTATCATTCTTATCTTTATTGTTTTCCTTTTCTTATTATTGTTGGGTTTTATTTGTCCTTCTTTCTGAACATTTTTAGTGGAAACCTAGAGTATTGATTTAAATTTTTCTTCTTTTAATAATGTGACTTTTGGCCGGGCGCAGTGGCTTACGCCTGTAATCCTAGCACTCTGGGAGGCTGAGGCAGGCAGATTGTTTGAGCTCAGGAGTTTGAGACCAGTCTGAACAAGAGCAAGACCCCATCTCTACGAAAAAAAAAAAATAGAAAGAAATTATCTGGATAACTAAAAATATATGGAAAAAATTAGCCAGGCATGGTGGCACATGCCTGTAGTCCCAGCTACTCGGGAGGCTGAGGCAGTAGGATCGCTTGAGTCCAGGAGTCTGAGGTTGCTGTGAGCTAGACTAATGCCACGGCACTCACTCTAGCCAGGGCAATAGAGTGAAACTGTCTCGAAAAAAAAATAATAATAATAATGTGAATTTCCCTTTAATCACAGTTTTAGCTGCATTTCATAAATTTTAATATTTTATGATTTTATCAACATTCAGTTCAAATTATTTTCTAGTTTACCTTGTGATTTCTTCTGTAATCCATGGGCTATTTGAAAGTGTGATGCTTAATTTCTAAAGATTTAGAGATTATCTAGATATCTTATTATTATTAATTCATAATATAATTACATTGTGGTCAGAGAGCATTCTTAGTATGATTTCAATAATTAATGATTTAACACATATTTTGTTTTTCTACTCTATGTCTTCTATTGTCTCTTTAGATATATCATTTTGTATTATTTATGGATTATTGAAAAGATTACAATATGTATCTTTAATTACCACAATCTAACATAATATTATACCAATTCACATAAATGTAAAATCTTAAAAAATGCACAATCTCATTTAATTCATTTTTGTTATTTGTGTGTCATTGTCATATATTATTCTTCTAAGTG
>NW_012152840.1:397887-407807 GCF_000956105.1 Propithecus coquereli
GTTTCAAACTCCTGAGCTCAAACAATCCGCCCTCCTCGGCCTCCCAGAGTGCTAGGATTACAGGCGTGAGCCACCGCGCCCGGCCTCCCATTAACATTTTTGATAGTGCAGGTCTGCTGGCAACAATTTTACCCAGTTTCTATTTATCGTTTTAATGGGAGAAAAAAAAGAAACAGTTTTCCTGGATATAAAATTCCAGCTTGACAGTTTGTTCTATTTTTTTTTTCTGACCATGTTTCCCCTGTTTGCTTTTAAGATTTCCTCTCTATCTTTAGCTTTCAGCAGTTTGACTATCATGTGACTGTGATTCATTTTCTTTGCTTTTTTTTCTTTTTTGCTTTTTCTTTTTTGCTTTTTTTTTTTTTTTTTTTGCTATTCATCGAGCTATTTAATTTGTGGATTGCTTTTTAAAAATGAAATTTGGAAACACATTAGCCAATATTTCTTCAAATTTTATTTCTACCCCATCCTCCATCTTCTATTTTTCTCAGACTCCAATAATATCTATGTAAGATAGCTTGATGCTGTCTCAAACGTTACTGAGTCTCTCTTTTTTTTTTTTTCTTTTATTTCAGCATATTATAGGGGTACAGATGTTTAGGTTACGTATGTTGACAGGTATTTGTATACACAAGGAGTGCAATGCGCACCACCCGAAGGATGGACATATTTGAAACTCGGACTTGGGGGGGGGGACCAAGGGCAACATACGTAACTGAGTCTCTCTTAATTGTTGTACATTTATTCTCTCAGTGCTTCATTATGGAAGGTATATATAGTGAACTGTCTACAAGTATATTGATCTTTTCTTCTTTGTTACAAACAGTACTATTTATCTTATCCAATAAATAAATATTTGATTTCAGATATTGTATATTTTGGTTCTTGTTATAAATATTCCTTGAAATTATCCATGTCTTAATTCATTAAAAAAATTTTTCTGTAGACTCTTTATCATATTCCTAATAGTTATTTTCAATTCTTTATTATAAAACTTGAAATCTTGCTCATATTTTATTCTTTCTAGTTTTCTCTTTCTCATATTTTCTTGTTTCTTCCTATGCCTAGTAATTTCTGATTTGTACTAGACATTGTGAATAATACATTGTGAAATCTTGGGATTTTGTTTATTTCCCCTGATGATTGTTGAGTTCTTTTCTGTCAGTGAGGTAAATGACTGGCAGATAACTTTAAATTTTAGAAGTTTGGTGTTATGCTTTGTTACAGTGGGACTATTTTGGTTTGCCTCCTAATCCTCAGAAAATCACTTAGTCCTAGGACACTGTTTTTACTCTTAAGATGTGCATGTTTGAGTGTTTACCAGGTGCCTTTAGTTTGGCAAGTCTTGAACTCCAGATTTTCTTACCTCTCAGTTAAAGTCTCTGCTTAGCTCTTTTTAGCCTTCCAGCTATTGTTTTCTCCCTGGACACTTTGGAACCTCACATGCACATGTGCAATTCAGGGCTCAGCCCAGTATTTGAGAACATTTTATAGGCAGATTTTTATGTATCACTGTTTTTCTCTTCCTGCCAACATTCTGGTGGTCCCGAACACATCCTCTGAGGCCAATAAAGCCATAGTTTTCTCCTTCAATTTTAGCTGGCCCACACTACACGTGCTTATTTATTTATTGGTCAATTAATACTGTACTTTTATTTTGTCTGGTTTCTCCTACTAAAGTGTCATCTCTCGGAGAACAGATTTCTTGTCTGACATAACTATATTTCAGCACATGATGCTATGCGTAGTACTTAGTATGTTTTCAAGATATAACTACCTAACTATTAATATTTTACATCATACTATGTTACAATGGCTTTATTTTAATTAAAATTATAATCACATTAATCACTGAAAGACCATTAAAAGCAAAAGAAACAGAATGTTTATGTCCCCATTTTACAGATAGAAAAAAGTCCAGAATACTTAAAAATGCTAATCATTTAGATTCAAGGGCATGTCCTAAAAAACTAAATACATAAATATATATTATTTTTAGGTGGTGTATTACTCTAATGTGTGAAAGTAGTAAGTATAACAAAGCAGGATAAAATTAATTAGCTCTTGATTAGGCTTCTGTATCCAACCTTATTGCAAAGAAAAGCATGTCCAAGCTCTACATTTCTATCAGTGTAGAAATATAATAAATTTTTCCTCCGCGAGTGCCAAACAGCCATCTCAGCTAAGTTCTTACCTCTACAGCAAAACATCAATCTAATCTGTCATCTCAGCAGCACTCACTGGTCATTCTGTAAAAACTCCTTGTACTATTTGAGAGCCCAGACTTCTAACCCTCATTATCAGAAAAGCAACAAATCACACTATCCTAAAGCTACAGTATTTCTTAAGTTAAAAATGCAATATTGTAACCTATATATACAAAACTTTTGAGATAGCAGTAAACGGATGTCAATCACCAAATACACTTTCTCAAACATTTCATAACTATAGGAATTGTCTAATTATTCATACATTAAAAATTTTCCTACCTAGGGAGAAAAAACTTCTATTTTAATTTTTTTCCACCTTATTTGCAGTATTTTAATAATTGACATGGTATGTGAAATAAAAATGTGTACTTTGTTCCTGGATTGTGTTTCTTTCCAGGGATAAAAATATTGATGCAAATGCCATTTAAATACCCAGTTTATAGTGGCACATATACAAAGCTGTTTTGGGTCACCACAATCATTGGAATTCACTCACGCCTCAAAAAATATTCTATTCTGGTCGTAACATCGCATTTTGCCTCTCATGCAAAACGAACAATCCATAGTCATATGTTGTTTCCTTCTTTAAGCCACAGTTTCTAAATTGAGTGTCTAGCATTTATAATCAAATGCCTCATTTAATTCAGGTCGATTTTAAATGCTGGCCATTCATTTGGTGGGCTGCGAGCAGCCTGTGGTTTTGTTAGATCTACAGCATAAAGAAACAATTTTTCTTATCCTGATCCTGTAGTTGTCTGGAAAGGTGACACTCAGTGAAACATAATGATAAGAAAGTCTACAGCTGCCCTAGGCAGTCGGATACCAAAGCCAGATGATTAAACCATTCTGTAGCATTCCCCAAAGACAAAGCAGGGGGAAAAAAATATTTTTAATACTTAGTGCTAAAAAAAATCTCTCCAGAGCAGAACTCACACATGCCATATGCGTTTTGTCCCTTCAACTCCCACTCTCAGCCTCTATAGTTCTTCCTATTAATGAAGGATTCCGAGAGGGAGGAATGATTTTTTTAAAATGTCTGTTTACTGGTAATTCTTTTATTCATCTGTTGGGTGGAAATATCAAGTAAATTAACTTTGAAAGATTATAAAAGGAGCTCAGAATTTTCCATGTCTCCCCAAAAGGAAGACTGTCTTCCCTGTTTCAAGCAATGCACCTAAAACACACACTCCTTCATTTTACTGATTCTTCTTACTTATTTGTTGTTCTAATTGAGGCATATTAATCCCTAAAGGAACTGAAATGCATTCAGGACAGTTGAGTTTGCTACATTAATTGCAAGTGATTGATGGGTTTACCTTGCAAGTGCAAGTCCTATTTGCTTTTAAAACATCAAACCCTTAATCCTAAACCTAACATGAAGATTCGTGACTTGGGAAGACCATTTTGAGGTCCCTGTAGCACACTCTATATTGACATTCTTGTTTTAGGTAGAGAAGTGGGAAGAAGGGGAAAACATGTGTATAATTTTATATCTCACACCTTCTTCCAGACATTCAAGAGTTAACCTCTTTTCCTTTATTATCTTGGACTTGGCGGAGGCTGGGAGCAGCCCTCTCTAGAGACAGATTCTGTCAGCACTTCAATAGCTTCCTCAAATGAGAGCAGTCAGATTCAATAGGGGCTGGAGAAAATAGAGTACATATTTGCTTTAACAGAAGAAGAGGAAAACATTAACAAACTAAACGTGCTTTTTAAAAATATGAAAGCATCAAGTTTTAAATGTAAAATTGACTAAGTAAAGCTTGCAATATGGGATCACCTGTACCTAGGTGCACCTCCAGCCCTTTTCCTGTTGGGCTGGGCTTCCCTCATGCCAGATAGTCTCCCCCTTAGAAATTTTTTATTTCCTGTCTGTTGGTCTCCGTTCACACCCTCGGACTCATTTTAGCCTTTCTGAGAAAGGAGATGATAAAACTTCACTAATCTCTTAGCAAAGTTCTTGCCGCCTATGTAGGAACAATGTGCTGATAAACACCTTAAAATCCCGGTCCCGATTCCCAACAGAATTTAACCTCCTGGAGAGATATTAAAAAGTTTGGCTTCCATTTTTCAGGATGACAATATCCTTTATTTTAATTGTCTCTGCACGTCATCTATTTTAAGATTTCATTGTGTAATTTACACATTTTAATTTCCTCTCTTCTCTCCTTTTTATTTTCTCCCCTTTTCTTTTTTACTGCCTAAAGTCTGCCTTCTGTTATTAACCGCTCTCTGATTCATTATTTCACTTCTTCCTCTCTGACTGTTTTAAGTGCACCAGAGGCTACTTAAGAGACTATGAAAGCTCCAGAGGACCAATTGGTACTTTCGCATGAGCCCAGTGATTCTCCCTTGTTTTCTGTGTGATGCCTTCAGGAGGGCTTTCGTCCTAAGCATACACTCTATCATCCCTATGAGTAAAATAATATCAACAATGCATCCACAATTTCTCTTTCTTTTGCCACATCCAGAGAACCATCGATTGTGAAGAAAATAGAACAAGAGGAAATCTAGGAAGGGCTGTCCTTACCAATTAGTTAACAGCTACTAGTAATTCCAAGTTTCCGTTTTTAAAACATCTCAGAACCTCCTATGTCTCCCCCAAAGATCCTAACTCCATGATCATCATGAAGGGTCCGAAAGCCCTTGTTACTAATTTCAACAAGAAATAACATAAAAATGCATATTGTTTAACACAGTTTCTTCACCATAGGCATTTTAAAGAACCTGTACTTTTGAAGTAGTTCAATTGCTGTGATATGTTTTATCTAGTTTAGACTATATTTAAAATACAGTTTGATATTGTTTATAAAAGGATTAAATGAAATTTTGCAAAAAGTATGAAATTTATTAAAGTGTACATTACCCAATAATTCCAGTCTGACTAATATACCTTTAAAAATAATTTGATAGTTGAACCAACATGTTTGTTTTAATAAGATTTATCATTAATAAAAAAAAAACTGAAGCCACTTGATAACAGGGGATTGAGTGCATTATGCTATATCATGGATTTATATCCATTATATATAATGCAACACATATAACCATTACCAAAAAAAGATCTAGAGTTCTATTTGTTGTCATTGAAAGATGTTAATTATATGTTGCTAAGGAAAAAGAGTAGATTTAAACAGCATATATAGTATGATGGTATTTAACATTTTTTACAAAAATGTTTTTTTATTAATATAGAGAGATTATATAGTGTGCTAACAGAGAATAAATGGTAGAATGATGAATAATTTCTATTTTTCTCTTTCTACTTTTTCTAGAGTGAGCATGGGTTAATTTTGAAAATTATAAAATTTAAATCCAAATTTTAAAAAGAAGGCTCTGTCTCACAGAGTAAGGACATCCAACAGAGACTGAGGAAGTGACCCCTAAGCTGAGTCTGGGAGAAACAAGAAGAGTTCTCTGGGTGAATGCAAAGATTTCCTTTCATGCAACAGCAGAGCAAGGGCTATTGCATGTTGGAGGAGTCGTTAGAGAGAATGGCATTTATGAACACTACGAGTAGTTCAGTGAGGCTAGAACATACAGTGCGATGGAAACAAAGTTGGTGCGAAAGGCAGGAAGCAACATTTTGAAATACCACACATGCCAGGTAAAAGAGTTTGAATTTTGTCATGAAAGAATGAGAAAGATTTTTTAAAAAGAGGCCTGGCGTGATAGGATTGCATTTTTAGAAAGATCACTTGGCAGCACCATGTAAAATGAATTGGCAACCTATAATGGTACATTCTGCCAGACTAAAGCAGTGGCAATGAGGTTGGAAAAGAGAGAATTGAGTTTATAGATCCTTAGTTGTAGAAACTAAGGCTTAATAGCTTGGAGGTATGGGTGTAGGTGTTGTCAATGGTAAGTTCTGGGATTGAGGCTAATGCAATGGAGTAGATAATGGTGCCATTCCCTGTGACAGAGAGCAGGAGAGGAGGTCCAGAGTTGAGGGAAGAGAGGACTCCATGCTGAATGAGATGAGTAGGAGGTACCCTGAGCTCATCCAAGTAATATCACCCAGCTGCTTGTTCGAGTTCAGAGCACTAGAGGGAGATTTCAGCTGCGGATGTGTATTTGGGTGTCTTCTTTCCACCTGCAGCCAGATTTTTGAAGGATTATTTTACACTTGCTTTCACATGCCTTTCATTTCAACTCAGAGCAATCAGGCTTCCACCTTCGCCTTTATGTTAAAACTATTCTCACTAGAATGATATCCAATGACTTTCAGGATGCTAAGTCCATATACAGTGCAAGTTGTAAGTACAGAACTATGTGAAAAGGAAGCAAAGAAAGCACAAGAGACAATTTTGGGAACACAATTAATTAATGTTCTTTCAAAGAGAAAGAACCCAAAAAGAAGACTGAAATTCATAAGTTGATGGGAGAAAAACCAGAAGAGACTATGGTCACTAAGGCTAAGGGATGTGAGAACTCCAAGACCTTCAGGAACTTCACGAGGTTTTTCAGTGGTGTTAGAACTGAAGCCAAGCGAGGCAAAATATGGTCTGAATACTTTCCATAGACTTGGAATCCTGAAAGTCACTGGATATCATCCTAGTGAGAACAGTATCAATAGAGAGGAGAAAGTGGAAGCCTAACTGTACCAAATTGTGAAATAAAAGACATGTGAGGAGCCAGTGTAGAATAATCCTTCAAAAAGCCTGGCCGCAAATGGGAAGAAGAGAGAAACAGAGAGAGAGGAGAGAGAGAGAGAGATGTCAATGCTTTTTAAATTTTGATTTTTTTTTTTTAAGATAAAAGAATGGTAAATTGGGAGGATTTAGGTAATTGATAAAGAAAAGAAACAGAAGGATACAGCATCCAAACCAGAGTCAGTGATCAACTATGGCCCAGAGGATAAAGACCCTATCCTTGGAAATGAGATGATAGGCCTTAAGGCTGGATATGAATGGAGGTAAATCTGAACTTGGATGAAATCTAGGGCTATTTTCTCTAAGTAGAAAACTAGGTCAAAATTACAACTTATATTCAGTTTCCCCAGGAGGGACCAGACCCAGAAATTTCTATCCAGACCATTAGTGCCAAAATAACCCAGATCAACCACATAATTAACTTTAGAAATGGAATAAAAAGGACTTATTCATACATCAGATTAAATTACTCTGGAAAATAATAGAGTAACATTAGAGCTATTGCAAGTGCCAAGAAAGGAGCAATTTAAAATAGAGAGATCAAGGTAAGCCTCATTGAGAAGGTGACATTTGAACAAATCTTGAAAGAAATACAGAGAGAATATCTAGTGCCTAAAGGCTGCCATGGGCCTGTATGTTCAAGTAATTGCAAAGAAGCTCATGAAGTCTAGAGAAGAGTGATCAAGGGAGTCGACTGTAACAATGTTGGCCTTTACCCAGAGTAGACTGGACTCATGGAAGATTTTGAACAAAGGAGTGCCATGATCCGACTTTCTTCAATGATCAGGCTGGCTACTGTGTTGCAAGTAGACTACGAGTGGGGCCAAATGTTCGCAACTAGGGAGACAAGTTAGAAGGCTATTGCTGCAATCCATGTGAGAGAAATGGCAACTTGGGCCTGTGAGAGAGCAGTGGAGGTGGTTAAAAGTGGTCAGATTCTGGATATACTTTGAAGGCAAATCCTATATTGTTTTCTGACAGATAGGTTCTTCAGTGTAAGAAAAAAAGAAGAATCAAGGATGAGTCCATGGGCTTGAGACTTAACATCTGGATGGGTAGCATTGTCATCACCTGAAACAGAAAGGCTGTGGTATAGTCAGGTATAGCCAGGTATTAAGGAGAAGAGCAGGAATGTAGTTTTGGACATGATAAGTTTGAAATGTCTACTAAGACATTCAAGGGGAGATGTCTGGTGGGCAGCTGAATACCCAAGTATGAAGCTCCAAAGATACTATCAAGACATCTGATACTTTTTTTAAAAAATAAACTTTCCAATTCCAGGGAGTGTACTGACCCTAGACCCTTTGTGCTCTCAGGACACTGGTACATAGCATGTGGAAGGGTCACAGTCAATATTTGATAATTAAATAATTCGAGCATGTTCTTCACTTACATGAAGGGAAGATGCTTCACTTCTTCTAACTACAGGCTTTTGCAATATGGAGTATTTAATGGAATGGGTGAGGCGAAAGCATATTTTCAGACAATTTTTGAGACAGGCAAAAATGGAACTCAGAAGTGAATTCTGCATCTGCTGCTCTCCCAGGAGGTTGATCATGCTGAACCATTCTGACCTTTCTTTTGCGGTTTTCTTGGGATGAAGCCAGCCGTTAATCTCCTCAAAGGAACTTCTATTTTCACTCATTGGATTCATGGTTTTACCTTAGAACTTGATACAGAACAGCTAAAAAAAAAAATAAAAGCCAGCAACGAAAACATTATACATTGAGATCATCTCTAAATAATATATTCAAGTCCTAAATTATTTAGGAAACTTCAACTACCCAGAAAACATTACATTATTTCTGTTTCTTTCATCCCATTTCATTTCGTTTTTTACCAAAAGCTCTCTGAACAGGATGTAGATTGTACACAGGTACGACTTTGCAATTTATCAAGAAGAAATGTATTGTAACTCCACGTCAACATAAAGAGAACATTATCCGTGAAATGGGCAAATGTCTATAGCATCGATCTTTCATTCCACTTGAGCAGTGGCCCTGCCATCTTAGCTATGATAACGCTGTGAGGGACCAAACCTTATCAGTCAGAGTTATTGCACTGGGCAGACTCAGAACCTTCCTGAGACGGGTTTAATTGAAATAAATATTTTTGTCTTTTACTATCCTGAACATTTCTGTTCTTTTAGAGAGGTCAAGCTGCTAGAATACTGATAGTATGCAAAGGGCCAGAGCCAAGGGGAACAAAAAGGAAGTTTGTAGTGGGCCAGTGTAGGAGGATTAGGAATCAGTGATGTGGAAGTATCCCACTTCTGTGCCTACTTCAATATTCTGCTCCTTGTCACTGATATGGCATCTCTGGCAGGAAAGGAAGCCAAATTTTGTCCTCCTGAGTCCATTGCAGTTTGGTTCAGGGAATTTTTGCTTTGAAACAATACATGGATATCTCATCCTGTGAGTAATGATTAAACCTAATTTAGCTTGGTTGTTCATTAAGCCTCCACCGATATTTTTGCTTAGCTATGAACTTCATATTTCTACCCAACTCTGTAGCACTGGATAGCCCTTGGGTTTATTGTACCCTACACTGGCTTTCCACTGACGATAGCATGCTTGAGACTGACTTTTGAGTTTGAAAAAGAGCAGAAATTCTAGGCTAGAATAATTCTGAGTAGAAAGTGGATCATTGTACCTCTCTCCAATCACTCAATATACTGCTTTACAGCAAGAAAAGAAATTATAGTCACAGAAAAGTAATGAGAAAATGCACCATCATTCCTCCCTTTTGACCTGACCTGATTCCAAGTCATGTGTGCTGTGTGTGTATGCATGTGTGTGTTTGGGGGTGAGGAAGTGGTGTGTTTTTGCCTCCCAAATAGCTAAAGCTCTTGGGAATTGGGTGTTGCATAGCTTTGTATTTCTTTACACTTCCACTTTAATGTGCCCTGGACTGTCCTAATATTTATCTTATCTTTCTATTATACCATATTTTCTAAAAGATAAAACTATAGTTTCTAATATTTCTTGTCTCCAACAATAAGTAGGGTGCCAAGCTTCAAATTATAGGCACTCTAGATTGGCAATTATTCATGTATTTT
>NW_012152840.1:419912-421688 GCF_000956105.1 Propithecus coquereli
TTCTTTTTGATAATTGGTGTAATATGTGCTGAAGTCTCAGGTGCATTATATATTCTATATCATCCTTATTTTCTAATTTTATCCGTCTAAAAAGACAGAAATATTCATATAGTTTTAGCTTCTTTTTTTTCCAAAGACACACAATTAATGCTAGTTATTTTTACAGCTAGTATTATAACACAAATAATCTGCTCTCCTAATCTCTTCAGAGAATTTGACCTTGTATCCCCATTGTGTGTGATGACTGACACAGCACATGCCTGCCTTCCAATGAAACACACTGACCATATTTAGCCTTGTCTACTAATGTTGGAATGCCAGACATGGGCTAATTTATTTGCACAAATGCCTTACTTTTTTAAAATTAATTTTGCTATAGTTTCCCTGTTATGTCTGAATAGAAATTATGCTATTTGTACCACTTTCTCCCAAAGGAATATATATACTAATTTTGTTCGGGAATTTGACAGGACAGTATTAATTGTTTACATTTTATAGAACATTTTAAAATTGCACTTTCTGCCTCCAATAATTCATTAGGAATAAATCAAAGTCCCTATTCTACATTACAAATATACAATCTTAAAGTGAGTTTTACTATTAAGACAATATGGTGTAATTGATAGGTTGCCTTTTATATTTCCAGTTTTTTTCAATGAATACTTTTGGTTGAGGACTCCCCTATGGCTCTTACCTCTGAAACTAAAGGCATTTTGTGACAGTTCGATTGCGCTAGATTAGCCATTCCTTGGATCATCTCCCGACTGGCACACGTATAGAACGGTTGAACTTCTGCTCTCAATACAGTTTTAAAAACTAATCTGATATTTAAACTATGAGAGGTATTAACCATAATGACGCTTTAATTTTATTAGCCATCTTTTACCCTGCCTGAATATCTTCTCCTGTTTCCACTTTACTAATATAGCAGACTCATCTGAACTCGGGTAAGTTTTTGGTAAGTTTGAACCAACATAATCTACCAGGTGCCAGAACAAATTTATAATGGGAATGATTGGCTAAACCAGTGTCGGCATTTAGTGCAGTCCATTTGCCAACCTGAAGTAGATAATACAAGTTTGCATGTACGTCTAGTTTTATTTAATCTTTTAAAAAGTGTTTAATGCAGTCATGCTTGATGATGCAGCACAATACCTAAAGGTTGGTACTAAGATATGTTTCTGATCCTCTGAAAAGCTTTTCTGACCCAGTAGGCTGTGAACATTCACAATAGCCCTAGAGGCAATCCTCCATGAGTTATTGTAGGTTGATAACTGCACCTGGATTATTCGTAGCAAAGAAAATTTGCAACATGCCCCATGATAGTACAGCCAGTGGAATAGTATGGGCTAAGAATCATCTGGTGAACAATAGAGATGACATACCAGCCCACGTAATAAAATACTTCATATGAAGAGCTTCATTAATAATACTGATATAATCACATTAGAATCCTTTGCTGAAGCAATCTCAAATTATGTAGATGGAATAAGATGGAAAAGAGCAAGTAAAAATCATCTGCAACTTAAAATTATACTTTGTGTGTGCATAATATCCTTCTGTTCAAATTCCTATTACAAAAAGCATTGGTTAGAGCATATGAATTATGAATTCAGAATAAAAATGGGTTATTTAATTGAAATGAAGCAAAGAACTAATTTATTTGGAATGTGAGGTAATTACAGATAAAAAAGAAGTGTTTGCTAACGTCCCATCTCAACTCCTAGTCAAAAAAGAGAGTGTTGAATATAATTTTATATTTTATCAACATTAAAA
>NW_012152840.1:421738-422467 GCF_000956105.1 Propithecus coquereli
TATAAGAGAATTTATTCTCTGTAATTCAGATCTTTAATAAATATTAAAGCTCAAAAGAAAAGTTATACTTTTGTGTATATATTTATATTTTTCTAACAAGCTGCATTTAAAGGGTGAAATTTCAGCCTATAGTGTGTATATTCTAGAAAGCCATTATGCCAGGAAGAATGTAGTCTTTTACATCCTGAGATATGATGGCAGATGGTATAGTGGTTAAGAGCATGGATTCTGGAGTCAGCCACCCTGAGTTTGAATCCCAGCTCCACTATTTGTAAGCAGGTGAGTTTGGAGAAGCCTTTTAAGTTCTCTATGCCCTTAATTCCTCATCTATAAGGATAGTATAATAATTATGCCTATCTCATAAAGTGATTGTGAGGAGTAAAAGAGTTTATGTATGAACAGTGCTTGGCACAGACTGAGTTCCATATAGATGTTAATTATTATTCACTAATTCCCTTAGGTTGAATATATTCATCAGAGATAAGGAATAGCAAAGCCTATCTGCTTTTTAGAAGGCTGTGAAGGTTGAAAATGGTATATGACTAGGAATAATGAAGTTGCAAGTAGGTGGAAACCATAGCTATCTGAAGATAGGGATTTAGAAGGAATCAAACTTAGTCACAAACTAATTCTAGCTGGAGACTTTTTGAAGTGGAGGGGAGAAGTGAGATATAAAATAATATTTCTTAAGCCTCAGCAACATAGAGAGAACCCATCTCTACAAAAATA
>NW_012152840.1:423392-427050 GCF_000956105.1 Propithecus coquereli
TAAAGGGAAAAATAAAATAAAAACAAACAGAAACCACTTGAGTTAATCAATACATGCTAGGAACAAAAAAGAAATAAAAAACTGCCTTTCTTCTTGTGGGGATGGTTGAATAGATTCTGGATCTGATGAACATTTAGAGGTGAGAAGAATTAGTATATTTGATGTTTCTCTAGGGGCTCAAAGTACATTCATAGTTGTAATTTTATAATATTCATCTTCGAATTGAACCTATGAACTAGATGAGTCATTCTTCCTATGAAATCCTAAAACATAATTGTTTAAATGAGTTAGTTCAAGATACAAGATTGGAACAAACTGAAAATGCCAACTAGTTAATACTTGAGAGCCTACAGTTAGGCATTATGCTTATTCATTTGCCAGCAAAAGCCTTCCCTCTACTGGGATCGACCTGTTCTTTGAGATTAGAAAGTAGTACAAATTCCCATCCCATATGCAATGTCTTCTGCAGTGCCACTGGGGATTCTTGGGACCTTTCCTGCCACCCCAACTCTACCCACTCTTTCGAGTGAACTCTCAGTTGTCTCTTTACATCTCATCTTTGAACTGTGTCACCTCGATTCCTTCAGTTCTCCAAAGTCCTCTTACCTAAAACAGTGTTCAGAGCAAAGGTTTACTACTGTTCAGAGTGCAATGAGGTATTGGGAGGGTGATTGCATTATACAAACATACTAAAAAAATATAAATAAATTTGGACGATAGCAATCTTTGCTCTTAAAGAATCCACTGGTTATACTCCCTGCTAATTATTTCAAGAGGCCCAGCCCACTTCCACCTGCCAGCCTCTTACCTCATGACCTAGCCATTCCACTAGTAGGTATTTCTTTGAGAGAAATGAAAATATGTGTTCACAAAAAGATCTGTAAAAAATGTTTACAGCAGCTTTATTCATAGTAGCCCAAATGTGGAGGCAATCCCAAAGCCCTTCAGCAGATGAATAAATAAATAAATAAATTGTGACAACATGGGAGAGTTGTGTCATAGTGGCTCCCAATTGATTTTGACAGTGAGATGATTGCAAACATGATACAGACAGAGACTTGAAAAGGGCAGCCTACTATTACTTCTCTTTAAACTTGCCACATCAATGTGTAGAAGCCTAGATTGTCCTAGGGAATGATTAGATATGTGAGACTGCAAATATGTGGCCCATCTGTCCTCATCACCCCACCTAACAATCAGCCAACCCCCAGAAAAAGTGCTGCCTTGATGATCCACAGTCAACCACAGAGGCATGAGTGAACCCAAGCAAGTCTAGCGAAAGAACTGCCCAGCTGAACTCAACCCAAATTGCTGACCCAAAGAACAAAGAGTAAAAATGAGTGGTTTTGGTTTCAAGTCACAAAATTTTGGTGTGGTTTGTGATATCTCAAAAGTTAACCAATACATATATATTCATATTATGAAATGCCAATTGAAAGTATCATAATGAGTTACTGATACATGCAATAGCTTGGATTAATCCCAAAAATATTATGCTCAGTGAAAGAAGCCAGACACAAAGCAATAAGATTCTATTTGTATAAAATCCAAGACCCAACAGAATTATTCTACAGTTATCAAAATCAGAGCAGTGGTTGCCTGGTGGGTGGTGTGGAGAATGGGGAAGTGGTGAGGAGAAAGGGTCAAGCAGGAACTTTCTGGGATAATAGAAATATTCTTGGAGACGCTTGAGAATGTTCATAGCCCACTTTAAGAATTAATATGCAAAGATGAATTACAATAAAATGAATTAAGTTGTGTAATACAGGTTTTAGACAGGGTGCTAGATGAGCACAGAGTGAGGAGTACCTGTATGTGCCTTTTTGTATTTAGGAAAACACTTCCCTGAGAAGCAGCCTTGAAGTACTCCATGCCTCATGTAGGCGCTCACTGAATGGAGTTAAATTTTGTTTGTTGGTTAGGAAAATACCACATTCCAAACCGTGA
This sequence comes from Propithecus coquereli, assembly GCF_000956105.1. NCBI lineage: Eukaryota > Metazoa > Chordata > Mammalia > Primates > Indriidae > Propithecus > Propithecus coquereli. Next base: position 425,340 of record NW_012152840.1, read on the forward strand.
AGGTATCAAACAGTATTGCATACATACTGGGGAAATTGCCGGAGATTTCATATGGAAGAGTAAAGGGCAGCCACAAATGTTGGGGCTAAAAGGATACATTTCTATCAAGTCTTTATCTTATGAGCAAGGAGAGTCATTGATTAGATTTTCAGACTTTTAGAACCATACCAGCCACCTAATGTGAGTTTTGCCTTGCTCACCAGCAGTAAGCTGAAAGTGATTAGTGGATCACCCATGTATTTCTAATATAAGAAGCCCACTCCGATGTGTAGAAGCATGTACCAACAATTCAGAAGACTATAAAATCAGAAGTAAAACCACTGAAAGAGATCTGAAATGGTGATCAAATGAGTGGGAGGAGCGCTCTAGTCCTCCTGCATGCTCCTGGTTTCCCACAAGTGTCATTAAATTCCTCTGTGGTTTGTCCGGTGTTAGCTGAGCTGGTTTGCTTCCTGCTGATTTCCAAGCTTCACTAATCCAAAGCTCAATACTATTCTCTGTAACCAAATTTCCAACTTGGAAAACTAGGTGAACTTAATTTTAGCTTTTTTTCCCCCTGAATGTGAATTCACTCTGCTTTTTAGAATCTTATGTTCCCCTCACCTGAGAATCTTGACAGTTTCCCCCATTGGATAAGTTGACAATACTATGTAAGAGTAAAAAAAATAGGATTTTGGATCTGTAGGCATGATTTCAACTCTTCTCATTCTCTCTTAATCTTGGTACATCACTTAACTTCTCTATGCCTCAGTTTTCTTATTTATAAGTCATGGGCAATGACAGAAATTCTTTTTTTAGTTTGGGAAAGAATTGATACAATAATAGCTGTAAAGTTGTTAGCACATGCCCAGAATACAGTGAGCACTCCTCTAATGGCAGCTATGACTTTGACTATTTAACCACTGGCATTTCCTTTTGTATCTCCCATCTGGTACCAGGATGTGAGGGGTTGGTTAGATGATTGGTTGGTTTTGAAGTTTAGGTATTTAAAAATAAAAAAAATAAAAATAAAAATGAAACACACAAATACAGTTGCAGTTTTTCCTAGATTACATGTTCCTGAATGGTAATAATCATGTTACCAGTAATTAATGAAATCCCTTCATTCTGAAGTATGTGACACAGTTTCTTTCACCCTCATGTTGGCCTTGAGCCAATATGAAAGAAGATAATCTAAGATTTACTTTGAAAAGAAGGTAACTCAGACAGAAAGGAAAAAAGGGTCCATGAAGAACACCAATCACAGCCAAGTTCCAACTCCAAAATTATTCAGTCCAACTAGATTATATTGCTACACATGGATAAAGTTGACAGGCCTTTTAAGTGACACTTTGATTCAGCTTTGTGCCTTCTAAAATTGCTTTGGGGAAAAACTGGTCTTCAAATTTGTGTCTTCCCCAATCCATATCTTATTCCCCTTGGGGGCTCTTTTTCTGTTTCTAACTTTACTCCCATTCATCTTCCTCTGCCACATACTGCAGCAAGGACTTTGCTTCAGAAGCAAGCGTTATTGAATGCCACGTAAAATACCTTTTCATAAGAATAAAGCTTATTTCCACAGATGTCATGGTAAAGGGACCAATTGCTCTAAGGTTCCTACTTAACTATATTTCCAAAACCCTAATAATACATGAGTTTACTATAACATTTTGAAGCAACTTTTCTCTCTAACTGGTATGTCCTGGTATTTCCTTTTTATTTATTTTTTTTT
>NW_012152840.1:427100-429271 GCF_000956105.1 Propithecus coquereli
GCACTGAGAGGATCTCTATGTATCTGTTTTTAGCTGCTATGGATTTGCAATGAAGCATCTTGATGGCAGGACAGTGACAGGAGGAGGTGCTAGCTATCTGTTTGCCAAATTGGTTGTTTCCATTCCTAAGAGCCTTCTGAGGGACAGAGGACAGTTTGGGTTCTGTAATGGACTGTGGAGATAAGGGCCCAATTATGGCAACTGGACAAATAAAGTATTCTTGAAGTCGATATGAAGCTAACCAGCTATGGGCTCAGTTCTGATACTTCAGGTCTCACGGCAGCAAGTGCACCCAGGGAGCCTCGGAGAAAGAGGCAGAAACGTCCAATGGGGCAATGGAGAGGGTTCAAGCTCCAAGAGCAAAGACTCAAGCTTAGACTCTATGAAATAGCAATAAATCATCATTGAAATACAGGGAGTCAGATTCAGGCACATCAAATGCCTGAGAATTATTTTCCCTATTTCTCCTTTTAAACAGTATCTCATTACTTTTTCTAGAGCCCAGTTTGATTCATATTTATATAGACACTGTCTTTGTCCATTTGGTCTGCTGTAACAAAATACTATAAATGGAGTGACTTATAAGCAACAGAAACTTAATGTCTCACAGTTCTGGAGGCTGTAAAGTCCAAGATCAAGGTGCCAACAGGTTCCATGTCTGGCGAGGGCTCATTTCCAGGCTAATAGGTGGCCTGTACCCTTCTCACTGTACCCTTACACAGTGGAAAGGGGGCAAGGCAGCTCTCTGAGGCTTCGTTTATAAGGTCACTAGTCCCATTTACGAGCACTCTACTCTCATGACCTCATCACCTCCTAAAGGCCCCGTGTCCTACTACCACCACATTGGTGATTAGGTTTCAATGTATGAATTTTGGAGAAATGCAAACATTTAGATCATGGCAGACACTTTAATGCAAAGGGCTTTTTCCCAGTGAAAAAGCCTGGACCTTGAAGTTTGTATCTCTGACCCATTAGTTGCCTAGGCCAGAGCCCCAGCCTGGCAGGCTAGCTGACTATGCAAACCCACAGGACACTACTGCCATCTGCTGTGCCTACCAGGAGATGACAGCAACTCAGCGCAGAGATCCCAAACAGATGTGGACTCTCCTTCCCCCTTGGATTAGTTGGTGAGAGCTGCCATGACAACATACACAGACCGAGCATGTTAAAAAACAGAGATTTATTTTCTCATGGTTCTGGAGGCTGGAAGTCCAAGATCAAGGTGTTTTCAAGTTTGATTTATCCTGAGGCCTCTGTCTTTGGCTTGAATACAGCACTTTTCTGCCTAGTCCTCCTTTTTTCTTTTGTGTCTCTTCCACCAGTCCTATTGGAGTAGGTCAGTAGGGCCCTATCCTATGACCTCATTTAACCGTAATTACCTCGTTAAAGGGCCCATCTCCAAATATTGTCACATTGGGGAATAGGCCTTCAACATATGAATCGGGGAGGGTGCAGAATTCAGTCTGTAACACACCACATACAAACACACACACGCACCATGTGGTTCCTGGACACTTGAAAATATCTATGGGGCACAGAGTGGGGCTGGCTGCAGCTCACTGGCCCATCGCATGCATGTGGGTAGGAGGCTTCAGGGTCCTAATGCTGTCGGGCCAGCTCCATGCTCACTGCCCCCCTGCAGGAGTTCCCACTCAGCAGCTCCTGCTGTGGGGTGATCTGCCTTCAGATGAGTAGCTCCTCACCAGAAAAAAAGCTGAGACCCCTGCTCCAGAGGGTGTGCCTTGACCCTTGAACCCTATTTGAGTGGGGCAACCTTTGCAACATCCTTTTATCTATTTGTTCAGGAAAAGGCAGAGATATATCTTAGGAGAAAAGGCTTTCTCCAGGAGAGCAGGCATCTCGCTGTGCTGTCTTTGTGTCAGGGCCCGTCGCTGTCTCATCTGTCACCAGCCATGCGGAGTGTTCCTTATGGCCTCCAGGCTTTTCTATTCCCCTCTACTTGTTCTATTTTACAATACTCTGTGAAAAAAATAAAATGTTCGGAGATTCCTGGTCGGGTGTGCCTTTTAGTATAAATGTAGCTCTTCTCTTTCCGATAATCCTCAGCTCTTCTGCACCACAGTCAGATGTCCACTTACAGTAACAGAACTAAGAATTTTCCTCTCTGCTTCATTAGCATCGCTAGATGTGACAATTAAAAGGAAGCCATG
>NW_012152840.1:429321-431327 GCF_000956105.1 Propithecus coquereli
GCAGTATCTAATTTATATTATTTTATGCACAAAAGAAAATGGTGGTCCTTTCACTAAATACTCATTTTTAAAACACTCTTGAATGTATCAAGTGCTTATGTCAGGCTTTGGAAATTTTACGATGAGTCATACACTATATTTTACCTCTACAACCTTGTCAACTAGGAGGCAAAAGCAAACGTGAACAAATAAGTATAGTAAAACTCTGTAGAGTGTATAGTGGGTAAAGAAAGAAAAGAAATCAGGAAAGTGTTCATAGAGAAAGACATTCTTGAGCTCAGTCTTGAAAGATGAACAGATATTTATCGGGTAGCTGGCGTGAACATGAGGTGGTCCCAGGCAAAAGGTGAAAAAGCACCAAGACATATCCCAACTAGATTAAGCTGAATTGTGTCCTGTGCTAGAGGCAGACACCCAGAGAAGATTGGAAAAGCAAGCATGGATGAGAGAGTAAAAAAATAGGTATGAAAGAGTATTAGTTTGTATAGTACAATGGCAAATCAATTGGCAGGTAATTTACAAAAAGAGAAGAACATAATCAGGAATGTACTTTACAAAAATTATGTTGGCATCAGTATGAAGGGAAGAATTGGGAAGGGCAAAGATTAGGGAAAGGAACCCTAGTGAAGACAACATGAAAATGACTGCGATATGAAATGATGAGGATATGGACTCAGACCAGTATTGGAGATAGAAAGGATGTATGCGATTTGAGACATGCCGAAATGCTGTGCTTGATGGGCTTTGGGTGGATACCGCAGTAAGGGAAAAGGAGGAGACTCTTAGATTCCTGAGTGTCTGGCGTGAGTGCATGAGTGGATGGAAACACCACTTGAGAAGTAGAATGGGAATCAGATCACCAGTTCTCTTTGGACAGATTTAGTTTGAGATACCTAATCACTATACGAGAGAAGACATCCAGTAAGCACTTGTCTTATGCACAAAAAAATTTTTTCAAAGATTAGGAAGCGCAAAAGACATATGGATTTTTAAATGTATGGACTCCACAAACTACGTAAGTTCATTCAGATATTATCATTCAATATCTGTGTGCCAAATCCTTGATGAAGGAAAAGTCCACAGTTTAATTTTTGTAGGGAAGTTGGGCTTTCCCTAGACTATAACGTTTGATGTAATTTCACAATCATGACAGTGCATTTTTATCTTCGTACAATACTTATTGACACCCCAGGTCTCCTACATGGATAATTAGTATCTCTCCAGAACAGCACCTCTCAAAGGGAATCCTAGAAATGCTGGTTACACAAAACACTCTGCTCAAAAACAGATTTCAAAGTAAATAAGTCTGACAGTGACACTTTACACATTTACATATTAACATCTCTGAGAGTACTGCAATAAATAAATATGTGCATGTTTTCCTAATCCACAGTTTTGTTTTAACCATATTAAGTTTAGTGAGCTATAGTGAGGCTAGACACAGACCAAAGGGAGAAATCAGAAAGAGTTTCACAGTTTTATTATACTCACAGTTCTCTGGAGTATGCAGGGACATGCCATGCAGGGTCATTCACAAGAAGGACCAGGGTCAGTCATGAGGCAGAAAGAGAGAGAGAAAGTAGAACATTTATTATGGTTCCCATGAGGAGGAATGGGTGAGGCAACATAGGCAGACTTAGGACAGGCTAGCCATGTTTGAAGGCAGCACCCATGAAATTCATGTTCACTGTTATTATTACAGCAAGGGCTATCTAAAATCTCCAGATGTTTTGGAGTGGACAAGGGCTTACCTGGGAACAGCTAGTGGCCATTTTGTAGATTTCAAAACATCAATTTATAGAAGTTAAAATTATGGTTAATACAAGTCTTTCAAATATTTGACCACAGAACTCTTTTTTCATACATAATCTTAATATTCCAGAGAATTAGAATGCTAGGGAATTTACCTTAGGGATTTCTGTCCTAGATCAAGTTTGAGCCAAAGTCATGTAAATACAAGGAGATTTGAAGTCACCAATATCTTTTGAAAGATCAAGTTTATCTCT
>NW_012152840.1:431377-433632 GCF_000956105.1 Propithecus coquereli
GTCTCTATTTTTCCAGTACCCATGAAAATACTCAAATCACTATGTGGATTCTTCTTTGGTCAAATCAAACTCTTTGCTAAAGCCAAATATGAGACACTGGTTTTTAACTAGCTCTCTGAACTCTAAAAATAAGTCTCTTAAAAACAATGCTCCCAATGACTCTATTATATAAGGAAGTAGTTCTTACTATCACCATTTTATTTCCAATATTAACATATAATTCAAAGAGAAATGGGCTGATTTGATGATTTTTCTCAAACATCTTTTAAAAAGAAAACTAATTCTGCTAATATAGCATCAGTGATTTTCACATTTAACTCTCCGTGATATGTACTAATTCAGATACCACATTTGAGGATGGAAGGGCAAGAGGTGCACATTCCCTCTCATCCAGGATCCAAAACAAAAGCCCTTGAAGAATGTGTCGCACAGGTCTTCTTCCCCACCCCCACAAGGTCGGTCTCTGCTGCTTCCTCTTCTGTCCAGGATGACCACTGTTTTATCTCACGGGAGTCTTCTTTGGAAGACAGTTAGAATCTGCCAGAATATGCTGTCTCTCTCAAACCCAAATTAGAAATTTGCTAAAATTATTTTTAACTGAACCCCTCTTTGTCTCCAAATAGTTTTGTAGTCATTAACACCTATTAGTGTACACTCTGACTTAATATGTTCTGACTCTGACTCATATCCTCCGGAAGATCGCTGTCACCTATTGAAAAACAACTTCATTAGGCTTATCACAACAGCTCCTTTTTCCCCTATGCTTTAGCTTTCTGATTGAAGACCACAGCCTTTCCTAATGTTCCCTTCTCCACGCTAAATATTATCGCATGAGATCAGCACTCAGCCAGATCAATGCCTGTCTGAAATGTCATTGTGAATAATCTTCATCACTGTTCTGAGGACATACCTTTAAGGATTCCCCCAACTGGATTATTTTTTTTAAAAAAAGTTACCCACTTATTAGGAAATTATATTCATCTGTTTCCTTTGACCAGCGCTCACACTTTGACTAAATAAATATTATATTGACATTAAGGCATATAAAACCACTCAATCTAAGGGGATAGATATCAAATGACTTTGCTGTGCGCCTTTACAGGTACTAATTTCAGTGAGAAAAGACTTCACTGACCACAGGGACTTTTTTGTAGTATGTTTCAGAAAGGATGACATGATGTGTGTAATCCCAAATTCAATGCACTGATGATACTCCTTGCTTACAGGTGTCTACCTCATCCCTCCTCTGCTATATGTCGTCTTAATTATGCTCAATATGCCCTGGTTCCTGTTATAGGTCCAAATAAGAGGTCTCTTTTACTTACAGAGAATTCATGCAACAGAATCTCCTTAACATTTTTCTGATGGTCTGTGGGAATCCAATTTTAGAATCTTAGGCTCCAAGCTAATGAAGAGTAAACTAGAAGTTGATTGGCACAAATGAAAGTGTTAATCCATTAATGAATGGCTATAATCATTTTTTTCTGCACCTAAAATAATTTGTTTTAGATTTCCCAGCAATTAACAAATCTTACACATAGAAGCAGATCAGAGAAAAACAGAGCAATATATTTGTTTGTAAGACAGATCAACATCACTTGAATCAAGAATCCACACTGGAGTGGAGACCTAATCTGATGGACCATTTTGAAGCCCTGAGTCTGGTTGCAAACTGCCTAATTTTGAAAAGCCACTCCCCAGTGAGGCCCAGTTTTTTGCCTTTGCCTGATGTCTAAAGCATCTCTGTTTTGTTTCAGCTGGCAGGGTTCATCTACGCCTGTTATGTTGTGAAATGTATAACTGAAGAAGAGGACAGCTGTAAGTATTAAAGCTCTATTCTGTTTCTTTCAAGTTCAAAGCATCTTCTTTACTGCCTCCTACCTAGCTTTCCTAGTCCTCAGACGAGATCCCACAACATAGCATCAGAACAGAAAATAAGCCTTTTGTGCCCATGTGGCTAAAGTGTTTTTTATAAAAGTATCCAGCATATTGGAGAATTGGAGAAGCACCCATTTTGGGAACATGCTACTTTTTTTTCGTTGAGAGACATTTTTGAAATCTATTCCTCTTATAACAATTCTAATGGAGAATATAAAGGTGACAATGGAGATGGAAGTGATTTTAAAATGTGGTTAACTTGATTGTTCTCTTTTTATAACCATTTATTAGGTATTGGTAACCAGTTTCACTCAGGACTACAAATTCTAAAAATCAACAATTTTAATGATTACTATATTTCTCATAAAAACTGACTT
>NW_012152840.1:433682-435518 GCF_000956105.1 Propithecus coquereli
GGGTACAAAAAAGAATTTTAATCTGATTTAGTTGTAGAGAGAAAATATCATTTCCTTTCAGTGAGTAATGATCTCAAGATGATATATAATTCCTTATCAGGTGAATTGGATGTGAACAAATCATATTAGATGTATGAAGGTGAAAAGATGAATAAAAATGAAAACATTTAGACTTAGCTCTGCTTTGAATGCCAAAGACTAAAACAACTGGAATATTTTGTTTTATCGCAAGTGGATAATTGCATGTTTGCCTAGTACAATGCTACAGGTACCACCCATTATTATTACAGCCATCTTTAAGTAAGGAACAAAATAAAATCATTCTATTTCAATTGCAGGTACTCAGATCTATAATAACATGAGTCTCTGTTCTGTGCTTTGTGCCCCATTACTTCCATTCATAAGGTCCAAACTCCTCCAGAATGGGGCCTGAACATAATCCATATCTTCTCAGCTCTTTTCTGAGCTCTGCTTGGAAGATGTCCTCTCCAACTCTCTCTCCTTTCCCTTCTTTATTCCCTCTCAAAACCCTCCCATCTTTCAAGGTCAAACTCAAAAGTATCAAGCTCCATCCTACTCTGAGAATGGGTTTCCAGTTCTTGGGGCCAGCAACACTTTAATTCAGTCTTAAAGAATGAGTTAGAATCACTCGAGGTGCAAGTGGGAATGGGGAGGGGACGGAGGAGGTGTAGGGCATTAGCGTTCTTTGTTGGCAGAATGGAGAAATGAGTTAAGGAACAGAATAGAGAAACCACCTGATATATGTCAGCAAACTACCAACAGATTACTACTGGCATCAATTCTGACCAAAAGTGGTGGAAAATGAAGCTAGAAAGGAAGTCAAATATCACATCAAAAAGGGTCTGTATTCCATTAAAAATTTTATACTTTGGTAGGTGGTGCTCCTTAAGCATGTCGCAAAGAAAAATAGCACAGTTAGATTTGCAATTTGATATGCACTTGAAGCCTGCTGATCATGGCCCTAATCTGCCTTACAGTTTTGATTTCCATTCTCTAGTATGAGGTCACCAAACTCTCGTCGGATGTCACTACTGGCTCTTTCATGAACATAACCTATACCTTTCCTGCTTGATGATCTCATTTTGGAAAGACAAGTCCCACTTCATTTATCATGTGCAAAAATACAAATAACATTCTTCCAAGGTTGGTTGTGAGCATTAATGAGCTAATACATGAAAGCATCCAGTTTACTGTTTGTCACTTAGTAGACATACAATATTTTTCCTTCCTTCTCACAGTTTACCTAAATCTACTTCAAATTACAATTATATGTATCCCTTCTACAAGATCGCGAATTTCTTAAGGCTAGGACTAGATCTAAAACAGTGGCTCTAACTGGATGCAATTTTGCCCTTTAAGGGACATACGGCAATGTTTGGAAACATTTTTGGTTGCCTCAGTTGTTGACTGTCTTCTTGATTGTAGGATGTTACTGTTTAAACAACCTACAACACATAACAACCCCCACAAAAAAGAATTACCCAATCCAAAATGTCAATGGTACTGAGATTTAGAAACACTGGTTTATTTCATCTTTGTAGCCTTGGGAGCAATTAGCAGAGTTGCACATTATAGGAGGCATTCAGACTTGTTAGAAATTATTTGAAACCCCTTTTCTGCAGGTAAATTTTATAAATTGCTGTTGGGGAGTTAAAATTAAATTAAAAATGTATATGGTGTAGGAAAATTGAAAGATAGTAGGGTTTATGAATTTTGATTAATTTGGGGGAAACAAATTTCCATTTGTATTTAAAGATGACCAAATTAAAAGCTAAAGTTCTCTTAATCAGCAAGGTTGTGTAACAAATTGCAGCA
>NW_012152840.1:435568-438971 GCF_000956105.1 Propithecus coquereli
AGTACCCTAAAATGTATTTTCAATTAAACTTTTTACTATGAGAGAATTGTACCCCACCCCCAATTATATAAAGTAACATGAGAGCTCCTTTGTACCCTTTACCCAGTTTCCCCAAATAGTAACGTATTAGAAAACGTAGTGGAAAATCACAATTGGGATATTAATATTGATACTGTCAAGACACAGAACAGATCCATCACCATAAGGATCCCACATGTTGCCTTTTTATGGCCCCGTCCACTTCCCTCAGACCTCCTTAGTCCCTGGCAACCACTAACCTGTTCTCCATTATTATAACTTTCTCATGACAAAAATGTTATATAAACGGAATCCTATAATATGCAACCTTTTGGGATTCACGCTGTACAATTCTATGGAAATCCAGACAGGTTGTCGCATGTATCAGTAGTCCCTTCCTTTTAATGGCTGAGTAGTATTTCATGGAATGAATGTACCACAGTTTGTTTCACTGTTTACTCACTGAAGGACATCTGAGTTGTGTCCAGTTTGGGGCTATCATGAACAAAAATTCTATAAACATTAGTGTACAGGTTTTTGTGGGAACATGTGTTTATTTCTCTGGGATAAATGCCTAGGAGTGCAATTGCTGGGTTATGTGGTAGTTGCATGTTTAATTTTTTAAGAAACCTCCAAATTGTTTTCCCAAGTGGCTGCACATAAATGTTTCCCTGTTTATGTTTTCAAGACTTTTGTCTTTGATTTTTCCAAAAACTTTAACTATCGTGTACCTTGGTGTGAATTTCTTGGAGGTTTATCCTGTTTGGGGTTCAGCTTTTTGAATTTATAAGTTTATGTGTTTTGCCAAATTTAGGAAGTTTTCTGTCATTACTTCTTTGAGAGGTTTTTCAGTGCTGATCTCCTTCTCCTCTACTTTCAGGACTCCAGTGACAAAAATGTTAGATCTTTTGTTATTGGCCCATGGGTCCCTGAGGCTCAGTTCATGTCTTTCAGCCTCCTTTTTTGCTGCTGACCAGATTAGGTTATTTATGTTGTTCTATCTTCAGGTTCATTGATTCTTTCCTCTGTCTCCTCCATTTTGCTGTTGAGTTTTCTTATTTTGGTTATTGCATTTTCTGGTTCTGAATTTTTAGTTTGATTCTTCATTGTATCTTCTACTTCTTTGCTAAGACTTTCTAATTTTTTTCATTTATTTCAAATGTGTTCATAATTGGTTGTTGAAGCATTTTTATGGTGGCTACTTTAAAATATTTGTCTAATAATTCTAACATCTCTGTCACCTCTGTGTTGGCTTCTGTTGATTGTCTTATTCAGAGTAATTTTTAATCAAAACATGGACATTTGGGGTATTATGTTGTGAAACTCTAGATCTTAATTAAACCTCCTGCTTTGGCTGATTGCTCGGATGCTGTTTTGGCAGAAGGAGGGAAGCTGACTCATGTCTGCCAAGTGTGGACAGAAGCTCAGGCTTCTCACTTAGCCTCCACAGAGACTCAAGGTGGGAAGGGCTTTTCATTTAGGTGGGAGGCAGTGGAAGCTCCTGCTCCCCACTCACTCCTCAGAGATGCCTCCATGGCTCAGAAGGGTAAGAGGGCTTACTTCTCCCAGATGGCTTTCACCAACATCACAGGGTCAGAGGACTTGGCCTCATTACTGCTGGGCACAGGTAAATGTCTTGATTTTCTACTGGGCTTCCACTTCTACCACCCAAGTCGGGAGGGGAGGGCTGACCTGTTAGTACAGAGTGAGGCTAGAAGTCTGGATTCCCCATGTGGTCTCCACTAATACTCCATCGGCAGGGTAGGAGGAGTTGTCCTACTTCCTGGCAGGGATGAAAGTCCAGGCTCTCTGGTTGACAACTTGCACATCACAGCTTGGCAGAGGGGAAGTCTTGGGTCCCTACTCTTTGCTGCTTTTTGGGGAGAGCGGTTTTTGTTTTGTTTCTTCTTGTTTGTGTTGTTGTTGTCATTGTTTTCCCATAGTGTTGGCTAAAGAAGAAATAGTGCCATCTTAAAATTTTCTGTCTTGCTAGGCTGCCTTTTTTCCTGGTCCTTTGGCTAGAGAGGGTAGGCTTTTGTTGGGGCTTTTTCAAAATCTGTGCTCGCTGGCATTTTCTGAGTTGTAGGCTTCTTCAGTTCGAAGTCTGGTATATATAAAACCCAATAAACAAAACAAAACAAACAAACAAACAAAAAAAAACATGGATTGCACCCTAATGTCCTTCCATGGGTCCCAAGGTCCCTAGCTGGGCTGCCTCCTTTCCACTTTTCAGAGTCTTCTTATGTTTGTTATATATGGTAATATAATGTCCAGGGTTTTCAATTGTACTTAGTGGAAGGGATAGGAAAGAGTACCCCTCCCACTACTCCAACTTCCTAGAAACAGAAGTCCAAAATATAATATTTTAAACACTAAGGTTGTTACATTTTAAGTTATTACAATTGAATCTTTTTAAATACTTACCAAAAGGCTTTGGTTTCCTTTTATCTATTAGCTTCTAAGTGGATTTCTGGGATATGCAATCATAATTTGGCTTGTGGGTACAAAAAAGAATTTTAATCTGATTTAGTTGTAGAGAGAAAATATCATTTCCTTTCAGTGAGTAATGATCTCAAGATGATATATAATTCCTTATCAGGTGAATTGGATGTGAACAAATCATATTAGATGTATGAAGGTGAAAAGATGAATAAAAATGAAAACATTTAGACTTAGCTCTGCTTTGAATGCCAAAGACTAAAACAACTGGAATATTTTGTTTTATCGCAAGTGGATAATTGCATGTTTGCCTAGTACAATGCTACAGGTACCACCCATTATTATTACAGCCATCTTTAAGTAAGGAACAAAATAAAATCATTCTATTTCAATTGCAGGTACTCAGATCTATAATAACATGAGTCTCTGTTCTGTGCTTTGTGCCCCATTACTTCCATTCATAAGGTCCAAACTCCTCCAGAATGGGGCCTGAACATAATCCATATCTTCTCAGCTCTTTTCTGAGCTCTGCTTGGAAGATGTCCTCTCCAACTCTCTCTCCTTTCCCTTCTTTATTCCCTCTCAAAACCCTCCCATCTTTCAAGGTCAAACTCAAAAGTATCAAGCTCCATCCTACTCTGAGAATGGGTTTCCAGTTCTTGGGGCCAGCAACACTTTAATTCAGTCTTAAAGAATGAGTTAGAATCACTCAAGGTGCAAGTGGGAATGGGGAGGGGACGGAGGAGGTGTAGGGCATTAGTGTTCTTTGTTGGCAGAATGGAGAAATGAGTTAAGGAACAGAATAGAGAAACCACCTGATATATGTCAGCAAACTACCAACAGCTTACTACTGGCATCAATTCTGACCAAAAGTGGTGGAAAATGAAGCTAGAAAGGAAGTCAAATATCACATCAAAAAGGGTCTGTATTCCATTAAAAATTTTAT
>NW_012152840.1:453156-482851 GCF_000956105.1 Propithecus coquereli
TATGATTTCTCAATTTTTATAAATCTTTAGCTTAACAGTTAAACAAAAACTAAATGTTGGTCCTCTAGCAAATGAGTCCATTTTTCTAAGTAGTCACTCTCTTTTCTAAAAGAGATTCCATGTATTTGAAAATGTTATTAAATACTGAAATCATCTAGAGAAAGATGTGGAATGTCATTCAAAAAATAATATCCTAAGAGAATTATTTGGAAAGCAATATTGAAAAGTGAATGCTAGATGCTTAAATTTGGAGTTAGACATATGCACATTCCCACCAAGCAAGCACAAATGCATAAAAACCTGTCCTAAATTCTTCAAAACCAACCGGCCTTGGGATAAAAGTCACGATCGATTTATTGACTCTTTCGTTTGAAAAGAAAACCACAGGAAATTATTCACTTCTCTGAGGCTAATAATTTTCTGTTATTTTTATTTGATTTTTCTTCTAAAGCCTGCTGGCCTATACTTCCGTGTATTAAACTCCACCCTGCATGTTTTGATAATGTCTCCAGTTCGTCACGATCACTGGATTTGAATGCAGTTCTTTGAGCACAATCACTTACTCACACCTATGGGGCAAGACGGAGTATTCCCCTTGGGGAAAAAAGTACTTACTTCTTCCTGTTTATAAAGGAAGGTAGGTCTACTGCAGAAAGTATAGGAGATACAGATAAACAAAAAAAGAGAATTCAAATGACCCCATAATTTTGAGTTTTAAATCTCAGTTCACATTTTGATATATTATATGTCTCCTGGTCTTCCTTCTTTCCTTCCTTCCTTCCTTCCTTTCCTTTTATCTATATCTATCTATTATATGCCTATCATTCTTCCCATCTGGTTGTTAGGGCCATATTATACATTCTGTTTAGTAACCTGAGCTTGCTTTCTTATTGTTTATAACTCGCTCTTCAAACATAACCTAAGAGCGGGCATTTAGGAATTCAAAAAAGGTGCCAAGTTCCTGGGTGCCAGGTTGACAGGTCGCGTTGTGAGAAGGATTTGACTATTTTAACTTATTAAGCATCATACTTAAGCAATCAAATACACTTTATTGTTAGTATCTTATTGTTTTTTCCCTTTAAAACATTTGTTTTAGGAATTTGAAAGTGACTGAGTGAAATAACCTTGTCCATATCTGCCAGCTGCCTACTAAACCAAAACTTGCCATTTCTTTCCCCATCTCTGAACAGGACCACATATTATTAAAGCCCGAAGGCTCAGACTTTGAATGCCACTAATCTCTAGCTATGACCTGCAGAATCCTAGTGGGGCCAGGTGAAAGGGGGTACCACCTTGTACCTTCCCCACACGCCCCGGCCTAAGCACAGAAGCTCCGCATTTATTTAATTTTATATCCTGTTTGTTCTGATTAAGGTTTCTTTTGAACTATGAATTCTGCAGAGTTTAAAATGACAGAAGAGGCTACTGCTGTATTTGAACACTTTAATTTTATAAACCCATAAAGATTAAATGACTCGCCCAAAGTCAACATGTTCATTCAGGAACTTCCGACATCCAAATATTGTACACACTGAATCCCTCAGGATGAAAGAGTATTAGCGGGATGCCGTCAGGATTCACACCTGTCATTCCCTGCTCTATCCTCAGCATCTAGCATATCCCCGACCTGGAGGAGGACTCGGTAACTATTTGGGAAATAAATGAATGAATCAATTGGGTCTCCACAAATATTTTTTGGACTATATGGGAACTGCTAAGGAAATGTGGCATCTCCTTAGACTTCAGTTTATTCTAAGTAAATGAATAACCAATTAGAATAAAGCACCTTTTGTCATTTTCTAAACACATGGAAGAAAAAGAAAAAAGATGCATTGACATACATAAAACTGAGTAAGCGATAAACACCTGAGACAAATGCCTACATATGCGCATGCCTCTTGTCAATCACGCAAATTCCTACCAGTGACAACAGCGTTCTTTAACAGTGATAGTGATACGAATCATTTTCTCATTATCTCCCCACACTGGCTGGCACCAGTCTTTCAGTCTGCTATTAAATTGCTCCCTCTTGTGGTTAGTTAAGAGAAAACACAGGAGCTCTATTTTTTTTTAATTTTAATAATATATTTTATTTAACCCAATATAGCCAAATTACTATTTTTTAAATAAGTTTAATTATTTACTTTAAAATGTGGATATTCAGGCCAAAACTGAGTCTGATTCTTCAACAATCACTTCTTTTCTCCCTTTTCTCATGGTATCTCCTCCCTTATTGCTTTTCACTTGTGTACACACACACACACACACACGCACGCATACACTATGCTCATCTTTCAGTAAATCTAATGCTTTCAAATCAAAAATATGAGGGGAAAGAAATTCATTCATTCTCTATCCTCTGTTGATTCAGAACAATCAGGACTTTGTTTCTAAAAACAATGTAGAGGTGACAATATTCAAATAAGCAAAGGAGAGTCTTTAACAGGTATGTAATAGAAGGTATTTTATGCAGAGAATATTTATGGCAGGATGAACTCAAGTTATGTGATAGACGAAAAATATTCAAGCTGTTTTAATCAGCCTCAAGAGAAAAGAAAGCCAGGGCATATGAATTGAAGGAGGGAAAAGTGGTGACATTTACAGAAACGATCGAAAGAAAAATCTTCCATTTTGATTATTCTGCTTCCTCCAAGTGTGCAGATACCCAAGCCACCTGTAACTGGTGTTCTGTACTTACTTCCTCACCATGTCTTTCTGTACTCACACGGATGATGACGTGAGAAAGCAAGCAGCCAAGTGGCAGAAAAATAGGATGTTTTTAGCACCGGAATGTTGACATATGTGCTCACAAAATAAAGTTGCTGGGATCCCTTGGTCCCATCTCCAGAGAACAAATGGGAGCAAAGCAAAGAGCTGGCACAGGAAGCTGAAGTCTCTCCAAAAGCCCTCCAAATCAGAGGCGTGCTCAGACTGCAACACTCACTCTTTTGATGAATGATGTTGGCTGGTACTCACTTTCTTATGCCCAGTTGTGCTTTTGTTTTGAAGTGGCGTCTAATAAAAACAGAAGGCTGGGCCCAGTAAGCTCCTTTTTAACAGCAGGAGGACTAGGAAACACTGAATCTCTAAGGATGGCCACCAAGTATGCAGAAAGAGAACATCTGAACAAAGCAGCCTCATGCCTAGGCATTGAAAGAGGGCCTTGTGAATAAGCGAGCTTGGGGTGAACCCTCAATCCTGTGTGACATTTAAACCAGGCTGCTCTAGCAGAAGATACTCAGGGAGGCCTCCCCTATGACTGGTTGGCATTGTGTGGCAGGGAGCTAAAGAGAAACAAACTTAAAGCTCACAGGAGGTGCGGTTTGTTTAAATAATAGAAAGTAATTAGGCTGAAGACAAAAATCAGTGATGGCATTTTATAATTATGATTAATTTAAAGGTTAATTTCCTTTGGTGCTAAAATCTTATTTAAAACATTTACCAGGAAAGGAAATTAGGATGTTACTATCAAGAGGCATGGAGTGCTTCTGGGAATCCGTGCCTATTATCACTTGAAAATTAGGTTAGGTCCAAAGTGGGAATTTCAATTCATTTTTGTATATAATAGATGGTGGCTGGACCTCGGAGTCAGCAGGGTTGGCTGGGGCAGGCAGTGTAACTTTTGCATTTGTTTGTTTGTTTGTTTATAGGCTTAATTGGAAATGTTTTCAACAAAGGAGCCTACTTTATACATGAACAATCCTGACACAAAAAGAAAATTGGATATGGATTGCTGCCTTTGTAACTAATGAAGTTGATGTTAAAGGAATTCCCAAGAGTGGAGCAGCAAAGGGAGGCACACGGTCACACATCCATACACCCAGACACCTTCACCGCTCAATTAAATTGGATGAGGGACACTATTTCTGTTGGCTCCAAACCTGTTGACTATTCCCTTCTTCCAGGCCCCACCTTTTTCATCAATCTGTTTTCCCACTGAGGATTGTCATGCCTCAGTTTCCCGTTGCCCTGTAAATTCAGCAGCTCACCTTTTTGGAAACTTCCTTAGAAAAATCAATGCATAATAGTAACAGCCAGATGGAAATAATTCATTTGAACTAATTTTTCCCATTCATTATGCCTTTGTAAATTTGCTCACTTTAAATATTTTCTTGCTGCCATAGGTATAGAAACTAATCCCAGAAATATGGAATTTATGCAGAAGCATAAATATTACAAATAATATTAGTGATCATCTAACTTTAATCCCCTAATCCTTTTTTATTTCAAACATTTTCTTTTTTCTTAATTTCAGAATATTACAGGGGTACAAACATTTAGGTTACACATATTGACTACGTATATTATAATCAGAGCTACAGAGTGCCCATCCCTCAGACAGCACGCACTGCACCCACTACGTATGAATATACCCATCCCCTACTCCCCCCTCCCACCTACCTGACACCCTATGAATGTTACTTCCATATGTGCACAGAAGTGTTGATCAATTTGTACCAATTTGATAGTGAATACATTTGGTGCTTGTTTCTCCATTCTTGTGATATTTCACTTAGAAGAATATAATCCCCTAATCTTACAGTTGAGGAAAGGAGCACTGGAATTGACTTGCTCAAAGGCAAACAATCATTTAGAGGCAGAACTGGGTGCAGAACTTAAGTCTCCAGATTTTAAGTATTCTTTCCACATCACTTCCCTGTGATACCCAAGATAGATTCTTGCAAAAAATATTTGTGGAGCAACCACTCTGTGGTGGGCTGTGTGTTAGCCACTAGGGATGAAGCAGGGAACCAAATAAATACTGTCTTTGCCTTCACGGTGCCTAATTTCCAGCACACAATTCACATGCAAAAAAAGGAATTACAGTAAAGCATGATGAGAGTTCAAACATGGGAAGGAGGGGGTGCCATGGGAATGACCCCAAGCGAATCTCATGCAGCTTAGAAGACAAGGAATTCTTCCCTGAGGACGTGACATTTCAGCTGAACCCTAAAGGATAAATCAGAAGGCTATGTAGAATTTAACAAAACTCAAAGAGTCCTTTTTTAAAGATGACTACTTTTTGGATCCATATTGACCAAAGGTGCACCATAATTCATGCAGAAATAATCTTCAAGTGCTTTTAATGAACTTGACATAGAATATGTAATTTCAACTTTCCCAAGTACCAATAAAAATGTTAGAATAACCACTGGACATTCTCTTTTCTGAAACTGCTACTGTTGTTCTAAAAGATAATTCATTTAGGCTCAAGAATTTTGTGATTTTCCTTTCTGGAGGCTGCAAAATGATACAAAGATTATGTTAGCAAAAATTACAAGGTGAGGAATATTTCTCTAATAGGTGATTACAGCATGCATGTTTTATTTTTTATTTTGCTAAATATGCATACATTAATGTACTCACAACCCTAATTAAATTTTCTGCATGTAAATGGGCTGTGCATTCTAAACATATCCTGGATGTCAGCTGAGAAGACATGACATACCCAGTCATGTCTAACGAGTTCACCTAAAGCTTGCAATAACTGCTCCCTCCAACTTCATCTGAAAGGCATGTCATATATAATTGAAAGCAACTCGAACATGAGATAACAACACAAAAACTGGTAAATCTAATCCATCCCAATGGTGTAATGACATAAAGTGAGCCCAGGCACATTTAAGGTGAAGTTGGTTATTTCATCACATTCTACATG
Organism: Propithecus coquereli; assembly: GCF_000956105.1. NCBI lineage: Eukaryota > Metazoa > Chordata > Mammalia > Primates > Indriidae > Propithecus > Propithecus coquereli. The sequence continues at coordinate 458,816 of NW_012152840.1, forward strand.
CTTCTCCACACTTACTAAAAGCATCAAAGATATCTGAATACATAATTTTCTGAATCTAGCTTTATAATTTCTTCACCTTCTCAGCTCTTACCCCCTACCCATCATGCGGAGTAAGCTGACCACTCCATTGAACCGTTCCTTTTGCCTACATACATGCGAAAGCCTCACAAACCACAAACCAGGAAGATCCCAGCCTCTCTCTGTCATGACTAACGTTATACAAGGTGATTGCCAGAAGTATTTGAAATACGGAACTCAGTTCTATGTAGTTATTTTTTAATATCATCGCTTCATCCATCCCTTTCATTCCCTTCACCATACAGGCTACATTTGGATCACTCTCAATATGGTGGAAGGAGGCTTCTCTAAGATCACCAATTCTGAAATTCTCTGCCTGACTGTAAACCCCTATCTTTGCTTTTTCCTCATTCTACTGCCTCCCTTTTGGAGAAATTTTTCTTCACTCTTATTTGGGAGCTCCCTCCATTAGAGCCTATGTTTCTCTCATGCCTTGGATCTTCCTACTCACTATCTATCTCCAGGTTTAGCAAAGACGACGGTGCTCTCATTGGCACTCTTGATTTCCGTCCTCACTTGCTCTTCCTTTATGCTTGAATTTTCAACATCCATGCCTGGTGACACTCAGATGAATTTCTCCACTTTTAATTCTGGGTGGATGTGCATTGATGGGGAAAGTCACTAAACCCGGCCACACATGTGTGCTTGTCACACTCAAATAGATGCTGTCTCCTACGCAACCATGCTCTCACTCTTCTCCTGTTGACAGTGTGGCACCCTGGTTACAGGACCTGTTCCAAACCTTTCCAGGCCCCTTAAACCAAATACTCAAACCTGAGAAATTCACAGCTATCAAACATAGAATTTGATTTCACCCAAAAAAACCTCAATAATTCTCTATACTGACAATAATTCTTTTGTCTCCTTACAACCCTGCCCAAATTTAAGAGGAACAGTGAGCTTCGCCTCTGTAAGTAATCCATCCACCAAGCTTTGACCTCATCCCTTTCTGCCCAATCCAGTGTACTAAGCTCTCAGTGTCTTTATACTTGACCACTCCGTTGGACAGCTCCTTTAGTCTACGTATATGCCAAAGCCTCACACACCACAAACCAGGACAGTCCCGGCCTCCCTCTGTTCTTTCTGATAATATACAAGGCAACTTCCAAACGTATTTGAAATATGCAAACTCGGTTCTGTGTAGTTATTTTTTAGTAGAAAATATCTTCCTTTTTTCTACATTATATCACACAGGCTATTCCTGCTTCTTATCAGAACACAGTTAGCCAACTAAGTGGGTATTTGAGGGGTCTCTATAGACCTTACGTCTGTTCTCCTCAGCTTCTGCTGATGAGTTTCTATGCTTATGTCATTCCATATAAAATTCTAGTAAATTCTGCTACAAAGTTCTCTTCTTGGAGCTTTATCTCCATCTATTCTCCTGGCCTGAAAAATTCTAATTCTCTCAGTAAAGAGCCTAATATGCATTTTAAAGCATAATTCCAATCATTCCTTTTGTAGAAATCCTTTTCAAAAAGAGATGAGATTCCAAATCTACCCATAACGTGTTTTTAATATATTATATACATCCTTTTAGGTATTACACACATAGAATGCCTGATTCCCTCAATAACCCTATGAAGCTGAAATTTCTTTATTATCCTCCCTTTACAAAGCAAGACCTTAAGGCTCAGAGCAATTGTGACCTGCTTATGGGTACGATGCTGGTAAGAAGTAAAGGCACAATCTGAGCAAAGGTCTTCTGACTCCAAAGCCCCCAGTCTTTAGGCTGCCGCACAGCTTCCCCATGATGTTCCAAGTGGTGGCATTACATTATTAGAAGACTGTCCAATAACAAGATCCTGGTTGGTCTCAGGAAAAAAGCATCATGTGTTTCTTAAAATCTCACCTTAGGCATTGCCCTCACTGAGAATTAGCGAAATAAACAAGAGCAACAAGACAGAATAATGTATCAAGTGGAACTTAATTTCATTTTTTGTTAGGCCTTTAGAACCAAAATCTTAAAGTGGTTACTTGAACAACTTCTAACTAAAGAAATATTTTATTTATTATGATATCAGCGCAGTTATTGCTTTTTACTTTAATTTTTTAACATATGTGAATGTGATACCAGATTTAAAATATTAAAGAGCTTCCTCTGATACAAATAAGAAGGAAACATGAAAAACAGGACCTTAAACTCTGAGAAATTATAGCTGATGAACAAGATTAGGAAGTGAAGCATCTGCAGTGATTTAGTTAATAAGTCTCATTTCATTCAATGCGTGCTTTGCCTGCTAGAAGCCCTCTGTAGCATAGTACTTTGGTGACCTTTCAGGTAACAACATGATAAAGGACCCTTTCCTGTAAACGATTATGTTTTCCTAACCAGAAAAAAAAAATCTGAGTCCACCCAGGAATTTTATCACAGACTGAGTACCTAAGTTCACACGGTCAGCTTGAATTGCTGCCACCGAGTAGGTCTTAGTGGGAGAAAGGTGGTTCTTTTCAATCGAGCCTATGGTTGGTTTGCTCTAAATTCCTTTTGTGCAAATGGATGCAAGTACCTTGAAATTCATACTTGCAGACATAATGGAAAGACACTATTTTCATAGGCCCACACAAATTATTTAATGTCTGTCAATGACTTCTTCTAAATATTTAGGCTTAGTTCTTTGTGAACTGCTTTTTAAAATTTCCCCTGGAGGCTTTTTTCAGCTTTGTCTCCAAAAGGGAGTATGTTGACTAGCAGATTTGTCATTAAGAACTAAGGGACAATTTTTAAATTACCAAGTACCAACTCCACTATTATTAATGTTATTAAATCACAGTTATTAAACTGACATGGCACTTCACTAATTTAAAATAATTCAACCTCCCCATGCCTCCATAGATCAGTATGTGTAAATATACCCATATTGCAGATAGAAAAACTAAGGCCAAGAGAAAACACTGAACACTTGCAAAGAAAATAATAACATTCCTAAGTTGTCTTTTGGAGGTGACAGATATGTCTATTATCTTGATTGTGGTACTAGTTTCATGGGTCTGCAAATGCCCAAATTCATCAAATTGTATGCATTAAATATAAGCACTTTCTTGTTTATCGATTATATCTCAATAAAGCCCTTTAAAAAAAAAAAATCCCAAGTTGTCTTCAGAGAACCAAAGGCAAATCTCTCCAACAAGGCAGAGATTGTGCAAGTACAAATTTTATTTTGTCACCTTCTGCCCAGTTGTGTGCCTCTGCTTAGGATGTTATGGACTGGCCAGAGAGAGAACAATGTTTTTCCTACCAATTATCAACATTTATAACATTCAATAGCATTCATCAGTGAACAACCCTCTTACTCTACTCATTTTAATGCTAAAACATGTCCTAGCCTTTTTCTTTCCACATCTCTTGGCCAAAAAAGATGCAGTGGTGGCTTCTCATTAGTATCCAAAAAGTTTCTTTTATTTATCTCAGAGCACCCAGGCAACAATCTCTAGATCATCTATAAAAGCTCTTCTCATTCAAGGCTTTGTGGAAAAAAGGATAAAACACTCAGTCAGATTTCATGGACTAGCATTTTACTAGCATCTTCCATTCTCCAAATTTCATGGACTAGCATTTTACTAGCATCTTCTATTCTCCAATCAATTGCCTTACTTTCTTTTACATAAAGCGTCTACAGAGTTTATTCAGCAAACACCTACTGAGTGTCATCCATGATCCAGATATTGTTCTGGGTTCTGGGACTACTATAGTAAACGGTAGCAAACAGTAAATCTCATGGAGAGTTATTATAGTGGTGGAGGGAATCAACAAATAAACAAGTAGATTTATGATATGTTAGGTGGAGATAGGTCACAATGAAGCAAGATAAAGCTGATTGAGGAGAAAGAAATCCATCTTTAAAATCCCAGCAAGTCCCCAATTTGCCTTGTACCAATTATAGTTACATTTCCCTTTTCCCATGTTTTTCCTCACTGACATGTTCCACTTACAACTTAAAGACTACATTTCCAAAAGGAATCCAAACTTCAGCTCCCTCTTGACATTCTTTCTGGTTTTGTTAAAAGCAGCAACATTCCCTTGACTAATAAATTTCTGAGAGTCAACTTTGACTCTTTCCTTTTCTTTCCCATGTTCAAAAACTAGCCATGTCCTATGTTTTCTACCTCTTTATCCATTTCTCTAGCATTTTTTGACATCTTTGCTTTCTCATTCTCCTAATTCAAATTCAGGCCTTTGGTAATTCCTGTCTGTCTTTCACATTTTCCATTAAGTATTGAAATAAAATAGACAATATGCAAAGGTGATAAAAAGAAAACATCTTTCCTTGTTTTAAAAAACATCATTGTAATCAGAGTCATACAAGATGGGGTTGAGAATATAAATAATTTTCAGAAGAAAAGACTACTTACATGCTTATTTGGTGTTCTCCAAAAATTATCGGAAGATGGCTGACTAGATGCAGGTAGTGCATGCCTCCTCCACAGAGAGGAACCAGAATAGTAAGCAGATACATTTTGAACAAATCATCCAGGAATGAATGCTAGGAATCACCAGAGAAGTGATGGGAAGCACCAAAAGTAAGTAAGGAGAGGGTTGAAGGCAGCTTGCCTAGCCAGGGACTGGCTGAGAGCCAGGAGAAGTTCCTGGACCTGTGGAAACAGAAAGGGGGAAAAACTCAGGGCTCCGCACCCTGAACCCGCTGACCCATGCAGGCCTCAGGCTTAACATAGAGAGCTGTCTAGAGATTGTCCAGAGATATTGCTCCAGAAAGGAAACCCACATGGGATCCCACGCATACAAGCCTAGAGAGCTTCAGCTGGGTGCCATTCTGAGAACCTCAATACCAGGAATCTGTAGAAGTAGCTGCTGCCATCGTTCTGGTCCAAGGAGAAAGAGGGGACACCAGCACTCCCACGTACCTCTCACAAGGTCCTACAGCCTTGCTATGGGCTGCTGTGAGATTGAGACACGACTGAGCATCACTCCCCACAGCTTCTTGCCCACACTGCTTGCTTTGGAAGGGCCCTGGCCTATCTGGCCACAGGCCCAAGGTGCCATTTGAAAAGTTAATGTTCCGCTGCACCCCAGCCTCAGACTGAGTTCAGCATGACATGGCTGTAGCTGCCACCCAACCAGAGAGGGACAGGAAAACCAAGCTCTCCTATGCATACCTAGGAAAACACCTACCACTCTGAAATAGGCTGCTGTGAGACTAAGACACAAGTGGATTGCACTCCCCACAGCTTCTTGCCCATGGTGCTTGCTTGGGAGGGGCTCTGCCCTCCCAAGTCACAGGCCCAAGGCACCATTTGGAAAGTTTAACACTGAAATGTGCCCCACTCTCAGGTGGAAGGAATATACTTCAAGACAACAAAGGCCATATATGACAAACCCACAGCCAACATCATATTTAATGGAAAAAGTTGAAAGAATTCCCTCTACAAACTGAACAAGATAAGAATGTCCACTTCTACCACTCTTATTCAATATAGTACTAGTAGTCCTCACCAGAACAATCAGGCAAGAGGGGAAAAAAAGGTATCATTTATGGAAAAAAGAAAGTCAAATTATCCCTGTTTGCTGATTATATGATCTTATATCTAGAAAACCCTACAGACTTCTCCAAAAACCTCATATTAATAGATTTCATAAATGAATTCAATAAAGTTTCAGAATACAAAATCAATGTACAGAAATCAGTACCATTTCCCTACACCATGTAGCCAAGAACAAAATCAAGAAGGCAATCCCATCTACAATAGCTACAAAAAATGAAATTCCTAGTAATATATTTAACCAAAGAGGTAAAAGATATTTACAAAGAAAACTACAAAACACTGGTGAAAGTAATTGCAGATGATACAAAATAATGGAAAAACATTTTGTGCTCATGGATCAGAAGAATTAATATTGTTAAAATGATCATACTTCCCAAAGCAATCTACAGTCAATGTAATTCCTATCATAATACCAACATCATTTTTCACAGAATTAGAAACAACAATTCTAATGTTATTTAGATAGAACCAAAAAAGAGCCCAAATAGCCAAAGCAATTTTGAGCAAAAAGAACAAAGCTGGAGGCATCACGTTGCCTGACTTCAAATTGTATTAATACTACAAGGCTATAGTAACTAAAACTGGTATTAAAAATAGACACATAGATCAATGGAATACAATAGAGAACCCAGAAATAAAGCCACATACTGATAGCCAACTGATCTTTGACAAAGTTGACAAGAACATACAATGGGGAAAAAACACTCTTTTCAATAATTGTACTGGGAACTGGATTGCCATATGCAGAAGAATGAAACTGGACCCCTATTTCTCACTATATACAAAAATCAACTCAATATGGATTCAAGACTTGAATGTAAGACCTGAAACTATAAAAATACTAGAAGAAAACCTAGGGACAACTCTTATGGACATTGGTCTAGGCAAAGAATTCATGACTAACACCTCAGAAGCACAGGCAACAAAAATAGGCAAATGGGACTTAAATAACTACAAAGCTTCTGCATAGCAAAAGAAATAATTAGGCCAGCCGCAGTGGCTAATGCCTATAATCCTAGCACTTTGGGAGGCCAAGGTGGGAGGATCATTTGAGCTCAGAAGTTCGAGACCAGCCTGAGCAAGAGTGAGACCCTGTCTCTACTAAAAATAGAAAGAAATTAGCTGGACAACTAAAAATATATAGAAAAAATTAGCCGGGCACGGTGGCACATGCCTGTAGTCCCAGCTACTCAGGAGGCTGAGGGAGGAGGATCACTTGGGCCCAGGAGTTTGAGGTTGCTGTGAGCTAGTCTGATGCCATGGGACTCTAGCCTGGACAACAGAGTGAGACTCTATCTCAAAAAAAAAAAAAGAAAGAAAGAATCAACAGAGTAAATAGACAATCTGTGAAATGGGAGAAAATATTTGCACACTATATATTCAACAGGGTACTAACATCTAGAATTTACAAGGAACTCAAACCACTCAACAACAACAAACAATAACAACAAACAAAACCCAAGTAACTCCATTAAAATGGGGGCTAAGGTTATGAATAGACATTTTTCAAAAGAAGAAAAATGAATGGCCAACAGCATGTGGAAAAAATGTTCAACATCACTAATCATCAGAGAAATGCAAATTAAAAATATAATGAGATATCATCTTATACCAATCAGAATGGCTATTATTAAAAAGACAAAAAATAACAGATGTTGGTGAGGATGTGGAGAAAAGGAAACTCTTATCTACTATTGGTGGGAATGTAAATTAATGCAACCTCTATGGAAAACAGTATGAAGATTTCTCAAAGAATTAAAAATAGAATTACCATATGATCCAGTAATCCCACTACTGGGTATCTAACCAATAGAAAAGAAATCAATATATAAAAAAGATACCTGCACTTGTATGTTTACAGCAACACTATTCATAACAGCAGAGATGTGGAATCAACCTAAGTGTCCATCAGTGGAGGATTGGGTAGAGAAAATGTGGTATATATACATAATAAAATACGGTTCACTTATAAAAAGGAATAAAATCATGTCTTCTGCAGCAACATGGATGGAACTGGAGGCCATTGTTTTAAGTGAAACAATTCAAGCACAGAAAAACAAATACCACATGTTCTCACTTAGTGGGAGCTAAATAATGTGTACACATGGAAGTAGAGTGTGGAATGATGGACAGTGGAGACTCAGAGAACAGGGGGAGGTGGGAAGGGGTGGACGATGCAAGGTTGCTTGAGAAGTACAATATGCATTGCTTCAGTGATATATCGGCCGTAAGGCACTGACTTTACAATGAACTATATCAATGTAGCAAAACTGCACTTGTATCCTATGAATATATACAAATAAAAAATTTTAAAATTAAAAATAAATTATCAGACACAAAGTAAATAAACTAAACCTGAAGGATGCTAGCCTCATCTCCTCTGACATAAACATTAAAAACGAAGGCACTGCATTTGTAACTATCATTGGCAAATTCAACAGAGGTGGTTTCTGTATCAGTTATTATTCACAACAGAATATTTCTAAAATATTATGTTGGAGATGAAAGAAGATAAAGAGTAAATTTTCTAGAAAAAACAGAGTAAAGATGCTGGAGAACAAAGAATAAAAGGAGGCATCTACAACCAATAAAGGACTCAAAGTAAGAACTCAAAACTTTTGTTAAATGAATAATATAGAAAGAAAACAAAAGCCTGAAGATTTTAAATTTAATCCAAAATGTGAGATGATATTTTTGATCACCATTTATAACCTTCCTAAAATTTACTGGAATATCATGAGGGAAAAACAGAAATCTCTTTTCCAATATACTTAGGAAGGAAACAGAATACCTGGCTTCTAGTCCCAACCTCAGCTGTTGTGGGGCCTCAAGTAGTAAATCTGTAATCTGTATTTATTTGTAAAATGAAGATAATTATTCCTACACACCTCATAGTAATGCTGTGAGGATAGATGATATCACATGGAAGTGGTTTAGAAACTATTAAGAATTTTGCAACTGTCGGAAATTTATTTTATTTTTACTTTCAGGAAGTAAAGAGATTCTTGATTGATAAAAGTTACTCTTTTCTAAAGAAGGCAGAGATGAGCTATGACCTACTCATCTAGCTGCTGTAATAATTACTTGGAGAAGGATCTATCAGATATTTTTTGACTTCTATTGCTCGGAAAAGTTTTAGAGTATGCAGTAACCTCTTTAGAGCCTAAATAAATGTAATTATATAACAGAGACTGGCTGGGCATGGTGACTCATCCCTGTAATCCCAGCAATTTGGGAAGCTGAGGCAGGAGGATCACTTGAAGCCAAGAGTTCAAGACCAGCCTGGGCAACACAGCGAGATCCTATGTCTACAAAAAAAGAAAAGGAAAGAAAAGAATTAGCTAGACATGGTGTCGTGCACCTGTAGTCCAAGCCACTTGGGAGGCTGATGCAGGAAGGTAACTTCAGCTCAGGAGTCAAGGCTGCAGAGAGCTATAATCATGCCACTGCACTCCCTGGGCAATAAAAACTAAAAATAAAATATGATAAAAAATAAAATAAAATTATAAAAAAAATTTTAAAATAAAAGAGATGGAAAACAGACCAGTTATATCATTAATATCTTTAAAGTGTAAGCTAACCCCAGTAGTTCAATTTTTCAAGTGGAAAAAATAGTTTCTTCTACCTGTGCTCTCCACCCACATAACACCCCAGAGTTCCATGCATGATTGAAGGACCCTTCTGTAAAAGGTGAGAGGAATCGAGTCTACCTATGCTGATTACCAAAATCTTAACTGTGGTACTCCATTGGATCCAGCTGATTCCTATTCCTCCCCCTCGAGTCTTTAGGAAGACATTAAAATACTTTCTGAGAATAAATGCACATGAAAACTGACCATACACAATCTCCTTGGCTGTGAACTCAGGCATGTATACAAAATGAACTATAGAAAATATGCCCTCTGCTTCTGGTTTAAATTTCAATGCCTCCTCATCAATGACATGGTAAAAATCCAACCTGGTTACATTCAGAGCCCCTTCTTTTCTCATCTTGGTTCTCAGTCACCTGCTGTTGGAACCTGTTCCATGCCCAGGCCCATCAGCATGGTCAGAATAATCAGAACGATTGCATTCCTCCCACAAGAACTTCAGTGCTAGCCTCCCTAAATGAGTAGTTGTAAGCCAGCTCTATCCATCTACACAGCTTACAGATCATGGCTAATAAAGAGCAAGCTCCAGATCACTCAAGCTCCATTTTCATCACATGCTCAAGACACACCTCATTTCCCTCCTGGCCTTCTGCCATGTCTTGGAAGGGTCTACATTGCTTCTGACTCAAGCTTTGTTCCCCACTTTTAGTCCTAATTCTAGCCATCAGACTTGAAGATTCATCTCGTTTTCTTTAGCTTATCCTTTGGTTCACTCCAAGATCTTTGGCTCATAATTACCATATGGCTTTTTCTGCCACCCCTCTTAAACCCATGAAAACGCCAATAAAATATTTCAAAACAGTGACAATGATAATAATAACAACAGCAACACTGATAAACCTGAGTTTGACTTGGATCTTAATTTCAGTGAAGGAGACCTTACTGCTTACATCTGCCCTGATCTTGGTCTACTCTAATCCACTCTATTAACCAGCACCATGATGGAGCCCATCCTACTAAAAGAGAACCTCAGAACAATGGAGTTCTAACCCTGTGAATACCTCTCAGAAGACTACTTCTTAATTGTCTCATGTAGACAAGAGCCCACCCATATAAACAGAAATTTAGGCATTACCTGCAACAAATCCCCAGTCTTAAACAATAATTTCTCAAAGCATAATCTTTAAATATAGTCACCATGTAATTATCATATAGCTCTTCTGGTACCATTTATATTAGCCCAGTACAAATATGGGCAATTAGGAAGACAAAAGGGGTTCACTGTCTTTTAATCCATCTTCTATAAAACACTTGATGTAGTTCTGTAGTTGTCAGAAATTAAGAATTTTATGTTTGTCTTTCTGCTACACTGCATGACTTAGAAGAAGTATAAAGAAAAGCCTGAATTTTTTGAGGGGTTCTTAATTTTCTTCTTCCATACCTCTGCCTAATCCAGGGCTCTAATTCCCTATTTTATCCTCACACCAGTTGTATGAGATAAGTATTATAATTCGTTTGATTTCCACTATCAAGCTATGAAAAGACCTGAAGGAACCTTGAATTCATATTACTAAGTGAAAGAAGCCAATCAGAAAGGGCTACATACTGTACTATTCCAACCATATGACATTCTGAAAAAGGCAAAATTATAGAGGCAGTTAAAAAGATCAGTGGTTTTCAAGAGTTAAGGGAGAAGAAGGGATGATTAGGTGGAAAACAGCAGACTTTTAGGGCAGTGAAGCTCCTGTGTTACAATAACGGTAGATACTTATCATATCACTTGTCAAAACCCATAGAATGCACAACAGCAAGAGTGATCCCTAATGTAAACTATGGACTTTGATAATTATATGTCAATGTAGGTTCATCGATTGCAACAAATGCACCATTCTGGTGCAGGATATAGATAGTGGAGGAGGTTGTATTTGTGTGGGGGACAAGGAGTATATAGGAATTCTCTGTACTTTACACTCAATTTTGCTATGAACCTAAAATTGCTCTAAAAAATAAAGTCCTTTAAAAAAATTATTTCCCCACTACAGATACCATGAACTTTAAATTATTTCACATCCTGCTCCAGTTCCTAACACCCTAGGCCTACGGTATTAACAACAGAACAAAAATTAGACAAAGTAAGCCAATAGAATAAGATACTAGAAAAAGTAAGAGTATCCCAGGGCATCCTAATTATCCCTGTTTCCCTTTCTTTCTCCTTCCTGTCATATATTTTGTCAGCCATTTGTTGTTTTGCCTCTTTTATCCCTACCACATGACATCTATTTACACAAATGGAAAAAAAAAAAAAAAAGCAAAACTTTTTCACAGTATTCTTAGAATTTCCTGTTCCAGATACTAATGCTGCAAGAACTTGGAGTTATAAAGCAACCGTTTATTACGCTCATAGATTCAGTGGGTTAATAGGCACAGCAGGGATGGCATGTCTCTGTTCTCTGATGTCAGGGACTTGAGAATCTTCTGGCCAGTGGGAAGATATCAAGACTGGGTTGACTCAACAGCCGGGGTATAATTGTTTAGAGGTATTTTCTCCTACACATCTGAGTGTGGATAATGGCTATCAGCAGGAGCCTCAGTTAACCCATCAGCTGAAACACCTGTCCATAATCCGCCATTGATTTCTCCATGTGGGCTAGTTTGGGCTTCCTCACGGCATGATGTCTGTGTTCCAAGACAGAGCATCCCAAATGAGCAAGGGAGAAGTGCATGATACTTTTATGATCTAACCTTAAATGTCACATGGTGTCTTTTCTACCATAGTCAAAGCTGCCACCAAGTTCTACCCATGTTTAAGAGGAAGGGCCATACACCCAAACCACTAGATGAGAGGAATGTCAACATCGCACATGTGTAACATGCGGAACAGGAGATGTTGTTGCAGCCATCTTAGAAAATATAATCTGCCACAGTAATGCTTGTTATATCTTCTTACTGTATTTTAAATATCTAGAATATATTGCAATATATATTGCATTTGAATATTTGGTTCAACTTTGCTCCACATCTTTGCACCTAATTGTCTATTTCAGATTGTAAACCACATGAGGACAGGGACAGTTACATTGAATTAATTCACATGAGTTCCACCACAGCACCTTGTACTTGATAATCATAATACAAATTATTACTAGCACTGCAATGGTTGATCGATGCATGCACTTGAGTGATCGTTATTTTTATGCTATAACATTTGTAATGTATGAGAGAAAATCTCCAGGCTAACCAAAATACACACAGCACCTTTAATGCATAAGTGAATTTTATTGCTCCAATTAGGTCTTGGTTGCTTAAGAAGAGTACATAATTTCTTCTCCCAGGTGAACAGATTCTTGTAAAGCAGTAACTGAATCTCACAGCTGGAGTGGGGGGAAATCGCTCACCTGAAGGAACTATCTTGGAACTATTGTTTTTGTTTCTTCGCAATTTTTTTTTACTTTCAGCAGTTTAGTAGATTATGAAAAGGTTTATATTAGTAATCTGTGTAGGACCTTGATCATGAATGTTTACCTCTTCTGAAAAGTTAACTAATGAAGGCAATTGTCCCTCTCCAGTTGATTTCATAGGTGGCTTTGACTCTTATGGCTATCAAGGTCCTCAGAAGACATCTCATTTACAACTACAGCCTATGTACATGTAAGTACTTTGCTTTGAAGGTATTCTGGAATACTAAAAGATGATCAAGTAAATGTATCATGGCACAACATAGATGGCATGCAGCTTTCTCCTTCAGTTATATATTTCCAGAATTTTCTCTTCTATTAATATTGTCTTTACTGGGATAATTCTAACAACATTTTATTAATGATTTTTTTAAATCATTTATCAGAAATGCCATCTTTAAAGTTACCTTTAGTCTTATCACAAGTATCACCTACATGGCTCAAAAGCCAATATTATATACCACTTCTTTGAATTACCCAAAAGTTCTATATTTTGAAAATGATATAACATTGTAGGCAGTTATATGTAACTATAAATAAACCATATGTTCTGGTTTTTCTAGCACAGCCCCAGTTTACACTGGTTGTCCCAGTGCAATTATTACCAGCCATCCATATTACTCTCAGAAGGGTATTCATTTCCATGATAAATGATAGGTTCACCCTACTTATATACAGTGTTCAAAAAAAATAAAAAACTGAGCAATACTCTTCTCTATCATTTTTCTGATGTGAACGTGAAAATGAACTGGAACATTAACACTGAAATTTATCGAACCCTTGACTCTAGCACTCAAGAGAGCAGACATACAATCAGAGCCTGATTTTTATATCTGTGTTTAGGCAAATTCCCTTGGATAACAACTGATAACAAATTCTATATATCAGCATCAAGTGATATGCTGAATTGCAAGCGAAGATCAAAATAGAAAGTAAGATTCCATTCATTTTAAAATGTGAACTTCTCTTTGAAGATATGTGTTTGTTGTCGTTGTCCTCCACCATTAAGTCACATTACCTTTTAATATCTTTAGTGTGTAGGATAATAAATGCAGTTTTAGAGTATTTCTCCTCCAGAAAAATTAATCTTTAGACACCCCTTTTCAAGCTTCTCTTTAAAAAGAGAATAAACTGTGCATTGTGCCTACCTTGTTCTTTGTGTCCCCTGTAGTTCTCTGAAATCATTTGCTAACACCACCCATAAAAAAGACTTTATCAGTTCAGAAATCAACCAATACTTGGTTTCATTTAAAGCATTGCTTCTGTAAACAGTATATCACACATTCTCTTGTTTACATTTTCACAACCACCGTCCTAATTCAAGCGTGCATGACCTGTTAAGTTTTCCAGTTTCTTTCTTATTTTAGAACCTCTATCCTATTCGCCACATGACTGCCAAATTAATCTGCCTAAAAGTACCATTCGGATGATTTCACTTCCCTGCCCAAAAACTATCAGTGACTTCCTATCACCTACTGAACAAAGTTCAAACTCCTTACCATAGCCTGCAAGTCCACTCTGATCTGGCTTCAATGTTCTATTGAAATATTATCTCTTCTCTACAAACTTTAATAACTTTTGAGTCTTGACCGTGTGCAGATGATGCTGAGAGATACTAGAAAAATGTAATAAGAATAAGAATTGGCCCTGTCCTCCTGAAGCCTATACTCTATTTATGGTGTAAATAGTCTAATACCTCCTCTTAACCATTTTTTCCAGCCAAATAAACTCTTCCCTTCTTCGGATATGACATGTATTTTTCCAATGGTCCATACTGTTCTTGTGACACCAAACATAATCTTTTTTTACAAATTCTACCATTTGAAACTCCACTCTCCTTTGAATTTTATCTTAAAATATATTTCCTTTAATACTTCTCTTTCAGTTCTTTTGCCATGTACTATAGTTGTTTGCTATGTATACCATACCTCCCCCATTATCCCAGAAAACTTGGTAGCTACCAAAAAAATAAAATAAATCCTTTAAATTCTTTACCATCCTTCTCATATTTTTATTGTAACCTTTTTTAAAGTGTTCTATTTTTAAAAGGCAAAGCAATAAGGAGTAGTGGTTACAATGACCTATTGAAGGCAGACTGCCTAAGATCAAATTCCATATGAACTTGGGCATATAATTTTATTTGAATAATTGTATTTAATCTCACCAAGCCTAAATTTTCTCACCTGAAAAATAGAGATGATAATATACATACTTTCTATAATTGTCCTGAAATTATAAGAAGTAATGTATGTAAAGCACATGAAATATAGGACATGTCACATAGTAAGTGCTTAATAAACATAATTTATTAGTAGTATAAACAATGCTTATGTTAACCATCACTCATGAAAAGACTTTTTCAAGTCAGAAACTAACATACACTATATGTGATTCCCAGAGGATCTCCTCTGTAAACAATATTCCACATATGGTATCAACCCAAGTAACCTGTAACAATATGTGCTCAAGAGTAGAACAAAACGTCTACAAGGTTTGCAATTGCTTTCTTCTGACAATATCACATAACATTTCACTGTGTTGATCAATATGAATGATTACTAAATATGATCAAGCTATAATAAATTAGATGTAACCCCTCATGTAAACACCAGCTATGATAATAAGATAACATGAGCATGCTAATTATATGTAATCAAGTATATTGTTTCAAATCAACCATTTATAATTCTAATGTTGCCTTAAAGAGGGGATTCCACAAAGATAGGTATCTTTATCCAGAATTAAATTCCTTGAGGACAAAACTTCCCATGAAATAGAACACTTTAAATATTTTGTTAAATAGAACACTTTAAATTCCAACTAAAAGTAAAAAAAAAAAATTGTTTTCCTCTATACTGCCTGATAATAGTAAAATTATATCAGTGCTTTCAAATCTCACTGCTCATAAGTTAAATAGTTAATAGAATTCAAATTTAAGCAGTTAGAAATACTTAAGGTACATAAAAAATTACTAGTCAAAATGCTACTACCATCCCTTCCCACAAAACATCCCACAGGAGACCCCAAACCCTAGAACACTAAGATTTTATTTTACAGATGGGGAAACTGAACCAAGAGAAAAAAGAAACAAAAGTCACTCAGCTTGTTAGTGATGCAGCCAAAGTTATCAACCAGTTTTCCTGACCCCTTAGTTCAGTGTTCTTTCTAAATTCTTAAATGGATTGTAAGTTTGGCCTGATATCACATTCCCTGGTTTTCCCATTCCTTACTCTTCACACTAACTTAGCCATCATATTTTCACACATTGCTGTGCCCCTTCCCTTTTCTGCATTCCCTTTATTCCCTTTTCATGTTACATTATGTACTGTTGAATGAAGGGCCTTTTCAACTTTGTAACTCCTCTGAGAGCCACTGCCTATTCAAATCTGGTGAAAAACCAAAACCGATTCACCTACAAACCTCATCCCCTGCTGAGAGGCAGAGACCTGAGCATCTCCTATGTCTTTGTCATTTGGAGTGTACCTTCGCCTGTCAACCTGCCATAAATATGTCTTGTAAAGTAAGTGTAATTTAACATCAGGGGCCAGTTCAAGCACCCTAACAATATTATATAGCAACTGAAAATAAAAGCTGTTCCTTTGAAGGAAAGCAAATGTTGAAAAGCAACATGCAGTTTTAGCTGTAGGGCTCCCATTGTACCCAGCAAATCTGTCGCCAAGATCCTGGACAAAGCATTGAAAATACTGCCATAACTGACTTGCGGTCACAGCCGTGTTTCAGTTCCTGTACTAAATGAATAGATGGTCCTCTTTATTTTTCATTAATTTGGGTGAATGTTCTTGGTTTGCAATTCTTCAGATTATCTATAACCCATCTGAAAAGGAAAGATTTTCATTTTTTTCCCTTAAAGTTTGGTAGACCTCTTTGAAATAAATCAATAGCAATGAAGTTGCTGCACAAAAAATTCCCGTCCACACATTAATTTTCTAACAAAGGAGCTGCTGTGACTACCACTGACCTATGTGCCATAGTGAGTATAGATCTGATTGGATTCCCTGCAGTATAAGAGTATCCTGTGGTACATTCGACAACATTTGAAAACATTGCATTCTTTTTAGCAGCCTAATTGCACAGAAATATATATTTATTTCATTGGTCCCCAGAAATAGATTTTAAATCACCATAAGTAGCCTCTCTATCCAAAGAGTTGCACTGAGAAAAAAGAAAAGGAGAGGAAAATTAAGGAAAATTGTCTATTTAAAATCCAGTGGGCATTCTTTTTTGTTGTTGTTCTGTTTTGGGTTTTTTTTTTTTTTCTCTTGTGCTTGGAGAGGTGAGAAAAGGTGGCGAGCAACAGGCACCCACTGTTCTCCCCCTTGATTAAAAACGTCTTTTCTCTCTCTTAGGTCAAAATAACACCGATGGCTTCAGTATGTCAGCCCATGGACCTTTCAAAGAACTTGTTTCGCAGTGGCCTCCTGCATTTTATGAAGAACAAGAAGCAACTGAGTTTTAATACATATACATATTAACAAAACAAACACAAAGCCTCTACAGATACTGAGACCCGCGCGGACACACGCGCGCGCGCACACACACACACACACACACACACACACACACTCGAGCACGCACACACCAATTCCACTTGACCTCCTCTTTCCAACTGAAACAGACAAATATGCAGGACACGCCCATCTCGGATTTCCCGAAAGCAGGCTCCTTCCTCCCAGGCCTTTGGAAAATTCAAAAGGAGATGTGATGGTGCCCTCTGCTGGCCGTTACTAACTCCTCTGCAGCCCAGCCAGTCGGCCTCTGTGAGCTGCGAAGTCGTCCAGGGCACATTAGTTTGCGAGCTCTGTCTTCTGCACTCCATACATCTTGATAGCACCACGGCTACTTAGGCAATGTAATTGCAAAAACTAACAAACAAAACATGCCATGATGACCTTGTAACCGAAGTCCGAAATGGCAGATTGTTTGCCTGAAAGGCTGTACCGTACATACTTGCCTTAACCCACCTACGTTGTGTGCCCGAGAATCTCAGTGCAGACATCCCCAAGTCACTTCCTTTAGGCGAACACACTGCTATTAATTCTGAATGAGTTCGAGTCTGTGTGTTTCATGTCAAGGAACAAGACTGGATAGTGCAGCAGCTCCAGTGTAGTGTGTCTGTAAAAGAAAACTGCCAGCTGTCAGCAAAGTGCTTTACCACAGAGCCTCCATGGTGGCCAAAAAGAAACAAGTAACAATAACAACAACAATAATAATCGTCGTCTTTATAATTCTTAAATATGGTCTTCTAATGGGGTTGGGGTGGGACAAAGTAAAACTTATTAATCTACTAAACGCATTAATCTACTGGAAGCAGAAAGCAAAAATGGCTTAACTCACTGATTTTATTTATTGCACTCTAGGTGCTTTTATAAGTATCTACAAATGTCTTTTACTAACACAGAAACAGCTGTGCATTTCTATCAACAGAGGCCAACTGAATATGTATTAGCTATGTTTACTCTTTTATATCTAATTCAAATTGAAGACCCTACGTAGGTGACCTTTTTTTTCTAACTAGCGTACGAGATTATTTTTTGGGTGGGTGGGGGGAGCAATAGTTACCTTGGTGAAATATTTGAGATCTCTTTGTGGTATTGGGGGATCTGTTGTGTGTTAGAGTGTATTTCAATCCTCCTGTATTATTGTGGCAGAAAAACTGTGCTGTTAACGTAGTTGGCAACAAGATGCCTTTGGAAACTTAATAGTAGGTCAATGTGTTTATGAAATATTCTGAACTCCTAGGAGATTTTGTTCTATATTTTCAAGCATTATTTGGTTTTCATGAGTGGAAAACATACTTAGCTCAGGCTTATCAGGAACTCAGATGAGTCATTTTTTTCTTGAATCCACCTGCGACACTAAAATCAATTTTTTTTAAAACTAACACACCATCCTTACGTACAGTGAAATTCGGAAGTTATAAATTGGCATGGATCAAGTTTTTTCTTTGGTTTCTATGAAGTTTCAGTTATTGGGTTAATCTATTTTGGACCTTAGCCCAACCAGAGCTGCATAAACCAGTCCCATTACTGTGTTTGCATGGATGTCTGTAATATACACACACATACACATTTGAAAATGATAAAGGAACAAAGAGTTATCATTGGAACATAAACTAAAAAGAAGATTCCAGCACTTGTTCTTGAATTTTCTCAGTGGCTTGTATATGTTTGTCCATACATACATGTATAAAGTATACAATTGCAAACATGTCAGTGAAACCTCATATGATGTTTTTATGGTGACATGCATGTTTAATGTATGAGAAAAATTTTTACCAATGTATTGTCCTTTAATTCCTAAACTATAAATACTATACATGCCAGAAACTATTCTAATGTGACTTTTAATGTGACTATTAAAATGAGGTTTCACTGTACATTCATGCTGTGATGAGATTTCAGCATGTACATGTATATGGATACAGAAAATAAGCCCTCATTTTCCTGCTTTAAGTTACAGCCAAGTTACCACCAAATCACAACTATCATCACCACCAAAATTTTCAAAAACAGTTGTTGACTACTAAAAGGTAATCAGTGGACAGGTCTTTTTTGGGAGCAGTAAGCACAGTGGTGTGGTTATATCTGGGAAAACATCTAAGTTGTACAGCTGTATCCTCCTCAAAATCCGGTGAAGAATGCTATTTTTCTAGGCTGAGCTTTTGTTATAAACCTAATATTCAGAAGGCAAGAGTTACAATCCTGATGTGTCTTTTTTTTTTGCATTTGTTAATTCTGAATGTATTTTTAACAGAGTGATTTTTTTGACTTACTAGTGTAATTTGCATTTTAAAAATAAATGGAAAAACAATTACGTTTCCGAGCCATCCCTAAGCCCCTGCGCTTCTCACAGTGTATTTGCTTATGTCATTGACAGGGAAATGCTATTAAATTTACGTGAAGGCAACGCTGATGCTCTGTGCAGTGCAGGGATGTGTCAGCAGTGAAGAGGAATTGTCAGGTCATGGCACCATTTTTGCTCAGTCATAGGTAACATGTACTTTCATTATCTCCTGACACTGAAGGTTCTTTTAGAAGTCTGCCTGCGATAGACTTGCTGTCATTTGAAGAACTTTTTTGTTTCCTTCTATCTGGGATGTAGAGTTAGCATCAAGTTAATAGTTGACAGAGCTGTATGGACACTATATTAAAGACCTTTGGTTAAATTATAGGTAGAGTTTTTCATTTTTTTATAGGACAAATTATTTTCAATAAAATACTCATTCATTGCCCATTTGATGACAGAATCTTTTTTGTTGTTGTTGTTAGAATATTGTTATTCATCTCAGTAGAAGACAACTATTGTGAAGCATGTTGCCATAAAGTGGGCAAATGGAAAAGGTTAACCCCTGCATTAATGATTGCAAACATAATTTCAGCTGAGGTTCATTGTATGTACCAAAAGGTTCAAGGGCAGCAGGCACAGGCTGCTCCAGGCTCGGGCTGCTGATGGGCTTGTGTCCTTCCTCCCACTGCACACAGACATACACCAGCCCCCATCAGTCAAAATGCTGAAGTTGAGCAAAAACAAGGAAGAGGCAGTATTCTAGGAAGCTGAAGATCAACTTGTAATACTTGACTTCTCATCCCACATAGTGAGAACCTTATAAATGATCAAGCCTACTTTTACTTTTGTTCCCTGTGTGAAAAGTATACTGATGTTCATTGAAGTAGATGTGGATGACTGCCAGGATGTTCCTTCGCACTGTGAAGTCAAATGCACACAACATCTCAGTTGCATGAAAAGGGACAGAATGAATAAATCAAATACATATGCATTTTCATGCACTCATACACACACCCTCTCTTTAAAAAGATTCCTTCTGGAGTTCTCAATTAAATAGATTGTGAATTTGGTAAATACTATAACATGTGGAACCAAGACCTTCATTTGGCAACTATTAAAAAATATAACCTCTGATACAGTGAAGCAAATATTCAACATTTCACTGTACTATAATGAGTGGACCCCTTTAATTAAGAAATACACACTCATTTTAAATAGGTCACATTGTAGAACAAAACTTTGAGATCCAAATCTATTCATTATACAGACAGTAAATTAAGGCTTAGAGAGTTTAAGAAAACTCAAGAGGTCAAGATTAACCATATATCCTGAAAATGCAAATAACTCGTGATTCTACAACAAATTCTAGTATGTGTACTCTGGTCAGAATAGAATAAACCAAATCTCAGATACTGTCAACTGACCTTGGATTTTATAAATTCTAATTAACCTTGATAAGAAAGACTCTAGGCAGTATTAAACCATAAAATGCTCTTGAATTATTGTTTTTAGGTTTAGTATAGTTTCACTGTCAAATATATTTTATTATAGTTATTTTAAAAACCAATAACCCATGATATGTAAACATGTATATATGATATGGTCTCATATATTTAATATTACTCAATTATGTTTAGGTTCAGGGTTAGAAGTGCTTCTGTTATTTCTTTTACAGTATACTTATGAATAACTAATGTTAGAGAGATAAAGATTACCTAAGCAGTCCTGTCTTGAGTACTTCCTATACTTGTCAAGAAAATCTTTCTTCAGACATTTTACGTCTTTGGTAAAATTTTAGCACTCAACACTTGTACTCAGGAAGCTTTGATATGAATATTCTTACATTGTAAAATCCTCAATTATTATCATCACATATGAATCTTTGCTTAGGATCCATGTTCAATCCTCTTTTCATTTCATTATATCTATCTTCTACCCATTCACAAGAAAGAAAGAAAAAAACTTGTGATTGGTACATTATGTCCTGTTTAAAACACACTGGTATAATAACATAATCACTTTTGATAGCTATGAGAGCAAAATTTCTAACACATTGATGTATTCTATGCCTTTTAATTCAACAAGAATTAAACTAGTACTAGATAATACATTCAGGGATCACATTTACCACCGAAATCTGCACCCGAATCATGAGTTATGACTGCCAATGACAACAAAAAAGCGAAGCTGAATTCCTCCTAAAAGGGATAAAGGCAGATATTTTATACTCTCTAGAATTATAATGAGGTCATTTTTTAAAAAATCCTTACACATCATGGAGTTTAGAAGCAAATGAGCTTAAAATGTTGATGGGTAATGAAAGTTGATTTCTGTAAGATAAATTCAGAGAGGAAAAATCCTTTTACGAGACACATGTTATGCTCTTACATGGTCAACTGTTATTAAAATTAATATGAACCTTTTCTATAATGACGGTACCCTAATAATAAAACACGTATATTTTTTTAACTGCTCATTCTACTCACATATGAATTTAAGCTGTAACGGCAATGGAATAAAACAACTCCCAAAAAAGATTGCAAATTGATGCTGTCACCCCAAGGATGATAGATTGATTCAATTAATCAGTAAGTCTTTTCTAAGAGTCCTTCAGGGAGGTATTTACCAGAGGCATACCATGTTTATTCCCTTGCATGAGCCTGTCATTTTTCTTCATTATTCTTCTAGTTTTACTCATTATATCTCTTGGGGATATGCTGATCGCCTTGTGCAGAAGGTTTTACACACAGCTGTCTGGACATAAATCTTCCAAGCTTCAAACTGGAGGCCACCAGAACACCTGCGCCTCTTGTCATTGTTATCTCAGACTTACCTAGATGCTCTCAGGCTGAAGTCAAATGAATGGACACTGACTCACAAATGGTAAATCAATGGTAAAGTATCAAACTGAGTGAAGGCTATGAAAAATCCTCCATTCATAAAGATGCAACAACCTTGTGCTCCACACACCATGGAACTGGCCTCACTATATGACATCCCCATCTCTAAAAGCAGACAGGTAGGGAAAGACAGAGGGCTAAGAGGCTGAGACCTGTGCCAATAATTCATGGTAAGACAAAACACGTTTGGTGATTGTGTTGTTTTGGATGCTGAAAGATAAATAAATATTCTTAAACATGAAATTTTCTATTTCTAGGGACCCAAATCCTCTGTCAGTTTATGTTGTAAAGAGTAAGGATTCTATTTCACACCTGTTAGGATGGCTATTATCAAAAAGATAAAAGATAAGTGTTGGCAAAGATGTAGAGGAAAAGGAATACTTGTAAACTGTTAGTGGGAATGTATAGCGGGTAGTATAGCCATTATGAAGATTGGTATGGAGGATCCTCAAAACATTAAAAATAGAACTACCATAAGATCCAACAATGTCACTACTGGGTATATATTCAAAGGAAACGAAATCAGTATGTTGAAGAGATTCTGTGCTCCCATGTTCATTGTAACATTATTCACAATAGCCAAGATACGGAATCAACCTGTGTTCATCAGCACATGAGTAGATAAAAGAAAATGTAGTAAATATAAACAATGGAATACTATTCAGCCTTAAAAAAGAAAATCCAGTCATTTGAGACATCATGGATGAACCCAGAGGACATTATGTTAAGTGAAATAAGCCAGACACAGAAAGGTAAATACTGCATGATCTCATTTATGTGAGAAATCTAAATGAGTAGAATTCATAGAAGCACAGAGTCGAATGGTGGTTACCAGAAGCTGAGGGGGTAGCGGTGGAGGGTATTAGGAAGGTGTTGGTCAAAGGATACAAAATTTTTAGTTAGACAGGAAGGATAAGTTCAAGATCTATTGTACAACATGATAACTGTAGTTAATAACAATATATTGTATACTTAAAAATTGCTAAGAGCTGATTTTAAGTGTTTACACCACAAAAAAATGATAAATATGTGAGGTAATGGATATGTTAATCAGTTTGAATTAGCCATTCCACAATGTATCCATATATCAAAACATCATATTGTGCACCAGAAATACATACAATTTTTATTTGTCAACCTAAAAAAAAATTTTAGAGGAATAGCAAGGAGAAATTGCCTAGGGAGGTACCTCATTGCTAAATCTTGCTATTCAGGGCTAGCTACATAGTTTGCAGGGCTCAGAGAAAAATGAAAACATGGGGCTCCTCATTCAAAGAGTAGGAAATAAAGTACCACTAAAGATACTAAAATATAAAGCATTTTCCTTTAACAATATTTTATTACTTATAAATATAGTAAAAGTAATAGTACATGAGTAGCAACATAAAATTAAAATTATAAAAAGAATATTCTTGTGTGAGAATTTTATATAACATAATACTATAATACTTTATTAGTTGGAGTCTTTATTGCTGATGAGATTTTTCTGATTAACCTTTTTGCAACTTTATTAGATCATCAATTTGTAAACTTTTAGCCAGTTCATTTTCAATAAATGTAATTGAGACTGATAGCAATTGTACTTGGCAAATGCATCACAATTAATTTTCTCTAATTTTTAATTTTGAGAATAATAATTTTGCTGATACAACTGTTACTGGAACTGTTAAGACTATTTTATAAACTGTGACAACATTAGATTACATT
>NW_012152840.1:482901-493631 GCF_000956105.1 Propithecus coquereli
CATGAACTGCGTAAGTCTATAAAACTGGCTTCAAATTGGGTTACTCCATTACCTTAAAAAATTTTTCTACCCCCAGTGGGAAATAAATCATGTAAAAAACAATAGTTAATGAATATTTCTTAGAAATAAAACAAACCAAAAAACACATAATAAACTTCTTGATCCCAAGAAAGCTCACAGGAAATATAAACTCTTCATGTTTCCTTGTCAACCCAGGACAATCAAACTGGTCTGCCATTATTCAAAAATCTGTGGCCATTATTAAGAAGATGGAATTCATCAACCATGCCAAAGTTTCAAGGTAATATTAACTACTCGTTATGAGAGTTTTATGACTTAAAAATAAAAAGTGAGTTTGGCCACAGAGTGGTGACAAATTTGTACTCCCACTGTATTGTGTAAAAAACATTTGGATATTTGGATTCTTGAAAAATATTCGATTAAAAGAGATTCAACTTCAAAGATCTAATGTCTATGTTCTCTTGAAAATAGTTTACTTATATAATTATCTTCTGTGTGATTCCCTTTCCATCTCTTCACTCATTCTCTTCTATATTTACCACTAACTCAGCTTTAAGTATTTAGGTAGGATTGATATGAACGACAAAGAGGTGTTACATTTCACTCAAAAAAAAAATCATTTTGGAAGTAGGTGAAGTTGTCCAATAAGTTTTTATACCCCTATTAAGAACATTTAGCATTAATAAAACATGTTTTGAAAATAAAATATTTTTCTTTGTGGAACAACTACTATTTTAAGTCACTGAAGCACAAAACATGTATCTTTTTTCCTGTCTCGTTTTCCAATCTGAAGCAAACCCACCGCATATTCAGGATAAATTAAATACAGGAAATTAACTTGTATTAAGTCTCTAATGTGTTAAATCTTTTATGTGATTGTTATGCCCCATTTAATTCTCTCAATATCCTTATGAAATAATCATTATTACTATACCATTTTACTCCTGGGGAAAATACAATTCCAAAGAATCTTATGTATAGCCTCACATGCAGTACAGGTAGTTCTGGATTAGGTTTAATTGATTTCAAGACCACTCTTTTTCATTATAGTGTGTTAGAGCAAAATGTCATTCAGTAAACTAAAATCATTAAGAATAGGAAATTTTAGAATTAATTTCCTTTAAATGTTTAACTAGAGACCTTAAACTGAGGAAAAAAGTTTTTTACTGTGTAACACCTATAAAATAA
The DNA here is from genome assembly GCF_000956105.1 of Propithecus coquereli. Taxonomy (NCBI): domain Eukaryota; kingdom Metazoa; phylum Chordata; class Mammalia; order Primates; family Indriidae; genus Propithecus; species Propithecus coquereli. The sequence goes on from NW_012152840.1 coordinate 484,111, forward strand.
TTTGAACTGGAAAATTCAACTGGCTTCTTAACATCATACAGATTTTTGGCATTTAGCACAGGAGACTGTATGACTGGTTCCTTTGAGTCCCAAGAGGTCCGTTTCATGGAGCAAAGGGTAAGGAAGGAGGAAATTAAGGAGCAACACCCTCTTCTTACCCTTGCCACACTCAAGAGAAGCCCAGTTGATGGTGCACCTTTCATTCAAAAGTTCAGGACAGAGCTCAAACCATTGTCCAGCACATATGGTTGGAAGAAGGTTAAATTACGAGTATGGAGGGTAACGAAAGCTTTGTTGGGCTTGTGTACAGACTCCATGTGATTATATATAAATAAGGACTCATACTGGGTTTTGTTTTGTAGCATTGCACAGAAATGTTAAAATTTATAGTCTTTTAAGATAAATTTTAAGTTTACGTTGGAGCCTTTGATATGGTTGGGAGTATGTTGTTCATATGTTTCACTATATAATCAGTATGATTTGTCCACAAATATTATTTGTCCACAAATAAATGTGTACTTTCAGATGCTGGTTGGCCATATATGTGCCGACTCAACTAGAAAGTACTGAGCAGTATGAAAACTATCCTTTCAGGCATATTTTTGTATGTTCAAACTGTCTCCTTGCCATTTGTCCTTGGGTTTTATAAAAGTATCCTCACTTTTTTTCCATAAAATCCTACATAGATAACATTTGCATATTGATACTTAGTTTTTCTAAGTTTAAGTTATATTGTAATTTATTTAAAATGTTTTTATGCGCTTTACTTGAAAACAAATTACAGGTTAACAAAATGCTTTTTACTTTCATAAATCAAAAAGTTTGTAAACAAGGAAATGAGAATATAAGAGAAGTGTGGGCAAGGGTTATTCATATTACAATTTACTTCCAGTCACAGAAAAACCTTTAGTACTATTATGGATTTTTAAATGTTTTTAATGTATAATAAATATAAGAGAAGTGTGGGCAAGGGTTATTCATATTACAATTTACTTCCAGTCACAGAAAAACCTTTAGTACTATTATTAATTTTTAAATGTTTTTAATGTTTTAATTTTTGTGTGCATTTCTTTTTTGTTAATTTCAAAATGTTAAGGGGGAGAAAAATGTTTTTGTTTCGTGGGTATCTTGTGTAATGCTTAAGTCAGGGCTTTCAGTATGCCCTTCACCAGTTCGCTGTATCCAATAAGTAAGTTTTTACCCCTCATCCTCTCCCACCCTCCCTCCTTCTTGGATTAGAATGACCTTCACATCTCTTTGTGCCAGTGTGTGCTCATGGCTTAATTTCCAACTATTAGAAAGTACATGTGGTGTTTGCTTTTCCATTCCTGAGATACTTAGCTTAGGATAATGATCTCCAATTCCATCCAAATTTGTGCAAAAGACATTATCTCATTCCTTTTCATGGCTGAGTAGTACTCCACGGTGTGTGTGTGTGTGTGTGTGTGTGTGTGTGTGTGTGTGTGTGTGTGTGTATACACCACATTTTCTTAATCCACTCATGGATTAATGGGCACTTAGGTTGATTCCACATCTTTGCAATTGTGAATTGTGCTGCAATAAGCATTCAAGCATAGGTGTCTTTTTGATAAAATATTTCTTTTCCTTTTTGTAGACATCTAGTAGTGGGATTGATGGATTGAATGATAAGTCTTCATTTATTTCTTTGAGGAATCTCCATACTGTTTTCCATAGAGATTGTACTAATTTGCAGTCCCACCAAAACTGTATAAGCATTCCTTTCTCTCTGCATCCGTGGCAGCATCTATTATTTTTGACTTTTTAATAATGGCCATTCTGACAAGGGTAAAGTGATATCTCACTATGGTTTAGTTTGCATTTCCCTGATGATTAGTGATGTTTAGCATTTTTTCATATATTTGTAGTCCATTTGTCTATCTTCTTTTGAAAAACTTCTGTTCGTGTGTTTTGTCCATTTTTCAGTGGGTTGTTTGTGGGTTTTTTTGTTTTGTTTTGTTTTTTGTTTGTATGGTTTTTTGGTTTCTTTGTTGTTGTTTTTGCTGATTTATTTGAGTTCTTTGCAGATTCTGGATATTAGCCTTTTGTCAGATATATCACTTGTGAATATTTTTTCCCATTTTGTAGGTTGCCTATTTGCTCTGTTAATTATTTCCTTTGCTGTGCAGAAACTTTTTAATTTAATTTAATTCCCATTAATTTATTTTTATTGATGCTGTATTTATCTTTGGAGTCTTAGTCATAAATTCTTTGCCTAGGCTGATGTACAGAAGAGTTCTTCATACATTTTTTTTAAAAATTTTTTCATAGTTTCATTCCTTACATTTAAGTCTTTAATCCACCTTGAATTAATTATTGTATATGATGAGAGATATGGGTCCTGTTTCATTCTTCTGCATGTGGCTATCCAGTTTTACTAGCATCATTTATTTTTTTTTATTTCTGCATATTATGGGGGTACAAACTTTTAGGTTACGTTGCCCTTGCCCCTCTACCCAGTCAGAGCTTCAAGCGTGTCCATCCCCCAGATAGTGCACATCACACTCATTATGTATGTATATACCCATCCCCTCCTCCCCACTCCTATCTGCCCGATGCCCGATAAATGTTATTCCTATATGACCAGCACCATTTATTGAATAGAGCTTCCTTTCCCCAGAGTATGTTGTTCTCTACTTTGTCAAAGATCAGTTGGTCATAGAGAGATGATTTTATTTCTCGGTTCTCTGTTCTTTTACACTGATCTGTCTCTACTTTTATAACATTATCATGCTGTTTTGGTTACTATAGCCTTGTAGTATAATTTGAAGTCTGGTAATGTGATGCCTCCAGTTTTCTTCCTTTTGCTTAAAATTGCTTTGGCTATCTGGGCTCCTTTTTGGTTCCAAATGACGCTTAGGATTATTTTTTCTAGATCTGTGAAATATGACATTGGTATTTTGATGGGAATTGCATGGAATCTGTAAATCACTTGGGCCATATGGACATTTTTATGATGTTGATTCAATTCTACCAATCCATGTGCAAGGGATATTTTTCCATTTGTGTCATCTACAATTTCTTTCATCACTGTTCTGCAGTTCTCCTTGCAGAGATCCTTTAAGTCTTTAGGTAAGTATGTTTCTAGGTACTTTATTTTCTTTGTAGTGATTGTAAATGGTATTGAGTCCTTGACTTGACTCTCAGCTTGATGGTTATTAATATAAAGAAATGCTAATAATTTGCATACATTGATTTTGTAACCTGAAATTTTGCTCAATTTATTTATCAATTGTAGGAGTCTTTTGGTGAAGTCTTTAGGGTTTTCTAGGTCTAAGATCATATCATCAGCTAACAGGGATATTTTGACCTCCTCTTTCACAATCTGAATATACTTTATCTCTTTCTCTTGCCTAACAGCTCTAGCTAGGACTTCTAGCACTATATTGAATAGAAGTAGTGACAGTGGGTAACCTTGTCGTGTTCCAGTTCCTAGGGGGAATGCTTTCAATTTTTCTCCATTCAGAATGATGTTGGTCATGGGTTAGTCATATATGGATTTTATTATTTTGAGGTATGTTCCTTTTACACCTAGTTTCTTGAGGATTTTTATCATGAAGACGTGCTGAATTTTATTGAATGCTTTTATTGCATCTATTGAGATGATCATATGGTCTTTGTTTTGCTTCTGCTTATGTGGTGAATCATGTTTATTGATTTACATATGTTAAACTATCCTTGCATCCCTGAGATAAAACTCACTTGACCGTGATAAATTATCTTTTTGATGTGCTGATGAATTCGGTTTGCTAGTAGTTTGTTGAGGATTTTTGCATCTATATTCATAAGGAATGTTGGTGTGTAGCTTTCTTTTTTTGTTGTGCTCTTTCTTGGCTTTGGTATCAAAGTAATACTGGCTTCATAGAATGAGTTAGGGTGGATTCCCTCTTTCTTGATGTTATGGAATAGTTTCTGTAGAATATGTACCAGTACTTCCTTGTAGGTCTGGTAGTATTTGGCTGTGAATTTGTCTGGTCCAGGGCTTTTTTTGTTGTTGTTGTTGGAAGATTTTTTATTACTCTTTCAATCTCACTGGTCATTTTTGGTATGTTCAGGATTTCTATTTCTTCCTGAATTAGGGTAGAGAAATTGTGTGTTTCTGGGAATTTATCCATTTCCTCTGGGGTTTTCTAGTTTGTGCACATAGAGATTTCCATAATATTCATGGATGATATTTTATATTTCTGTGGTATCCGTTGTATTATCTCCTTTTTCACTTCTGATTGAGCTTATTTGAGTTCTTTCTCTTCTATTTCTGGTTAGTCTTGCTAATGGTCTATTGATTTTGTTTATCTTTTCAAAGAAATAACTTTTCATTTCATTGATTTTTTTTTTTTTTTTTGGCTTCCATTTCATTTAGTTTTGCTCTGAGCTTTGTTATTTCCTTTCTTCTGCTTGGTTTGGTTTACTCTTCTTTTTCTAGTTCCTTGAGATATGACATTAGGTTGTTAATTTGTGATCTTTCTGTCTTTTTGATGGAGGCATTTAAGGCTATGAACTTTCCCCTTAGGAGTGCTTTTACTGTAAGCCATAGATTTTGATAGCTTGTGTACCCTTTGTCATTCAGTTCGAGGAATCTTTTGTTTTGGGGTAGAATGTTTTGTAAATGTCTGTTAGGTCCATATGTTCTCTTACAGTTCCATTGAAGTCCAGAGTTTCTATTGATTTTCTGCTTCAATGATCTGTCTAGCTCTATTAGTGGGGTGTTAAAGTCCCTGGCAATTACTATGCTACTGTTTATGTCTATGTGAAGATCTAGTAGAATTTGCTTTATGAATCTGGGAGCTCCAGTGTTAGGTGCCTATATATTTAGGATTGTTGTATCTTGTTGAATTGCTCTCTTTACTATTATATAATGACCATCTTTGACTTTTTTTTCACTCTTTCTGATTTAAAGTTTATTTTATTTGTTTGGGGTCCATTGCTGTAGATCCATTGTGATCCCTTGGGGATGTTGAACTCGCTTGTTTATTCTTGTTGCCAGAGTTCTTTTGCTGGTTTATTCTCATATGAAACATCTTCTCTCAGCTCAGGGCAGATAGGTTTGCAGCACACCTGTTGTCCTTTGCTAGGAACTCACCTATTTAGTGAGACGAAGAGGTCCCTAGAGGGTGCTTTTTGTGATGTACCCTGGAAAATTGACCCAACATGGGAGGAGTGGATGTACTGAGAGCCTTAATGCAGCTGATCTGTGATTGTCATAGTCCAAGCCTGTGCTGAATGATGGCATGTAGTAGTGGGTTGTTCCCTGGGCCACTTTTGAAAGCTCAGGTTGGGAGTGGGGTGAGTCTTTCTCCATAGAGGCTGATGCTGTGAGAGATTGGTCTGCATGGGTCTTCCTGCAGTGGTGACAGTGGGAGCTGAGTGAGGTTATCTAAGCAGTGGTCATGGGTGTCAGAGCTGGGGGACGATTGCTCCAACTGAGTCCAGGTTTGACAGTGGCTCAAGGCTAGTAGGTCACTGGCTGAGCTGGACCACTGGGGCAGTCACTGCCGAGCAGCTGGTGGGAGCCATGGAAGCATGGCTGTGGGGCCTGGCAGCAATGCTGGAGCCTTGGGGTTGGGGCCACGGTCCCAAAGGAAGCAGGGTAGCCTCAGAGCCAGAGCCACAGGGCCCAGCATGGGCATTGGAGTCTCAGGAGCAAAGTGGCAGGGCAACAGCAGCAGGGGTGACTTGGAGCTGGGGCCACAAGCCTGCCAGTGGCACCGGAGCCTCAGAGGCAGAGCCACAAAGCCTGGCAATGGTGCTGGAGCCTTAGAGATACAGCCATAGGACCTATGGCAGCAAGGAAGCCTGGGAGCTGGGGTTGTGGGCCCAGTGATAGGTCCTGTAGCAACAGCACTGGAGCCTTGGGGGCAGGGCTGGGCAACAGTACAGGAACCATGGGCAAAGAGCTGTGAGGCCAGTGGGCAGCTTGGGGATGACAAGGAGAGGCTGCAGGGCCAAGCTGCTGGTCTGCCAGGGCTCTCACCCTGCCCAGGTCCCATAGAGGCAGCCATCATAGTGCTTCTCAGGTGGCATCTGTGGCACCTGATCTGTTCAGATCCCCCATTGGGGAAGCGGTGCTCAGCTCCCCATCACAGGGTATACAAGAGTGTCCACTATCCCTGCTCCCTCAGGCCAAAGAGCCTGTGGGGGGAGCCTTGTGCTCAAGGGTTTTCTCCTGTCCTTCCCCACATGTGGGTGCCTCTGCCAGCTACCTTCCAATCCTGATGAGTGGATCACATCATCACCTTTTCCTTCACTCAGAATGTCCCTCATCCCTTCTCCAATGATTCACAATGATCTTTTCAAGAAGGCCCATCCATAGGTGGGCATCCGCTTGCAACCTTTGATCCTCTCTCTTTTGAGAGAGGTGCTTGTGGGCTGCCTCTAGTCTGCCATCTTGCCTCTCATCTTGTTTTAATTTTCAATTACCTAAATTTTAATTTTAATTTTGACTGAATTTAATTTTAAACTAAAATTTACATAATGACATTTTAATGTTTTCTCTGACATTTCCTATAATTTGTGGAGGTTGTACAAGAAGCCAAAAGTGGCTTCATGATTTGTATATAATTCAAAATACCTGCTTATGTATTGTATTACTATATCTTCAATTACAAAAAATAATTTTTTTAAATTGTCTTCCTCATTAATAATTTGTTTATCCAAAGTTTCATATAATAATAGAGTTATTTTCTGTATACTGCTAATGCTACAATATTTAAGTTTAATTTCTATTTGTAAGCCTGTGGATACATGTTTTGCAATGTTATAGCAGTGTTCAAAACCAGTGACTCTAAACTCCTTGTATAATTCTAATTCTGTTAACATTCTGACAAGCGTTATCACAAAGTCCATTGTATGCTTTCATTTTTTAATGATTTACTTATAAAGTTCACTGCTTGAGCACCAGGAGTTCCTGTCCTAGCACTAAACCAGAGAACATTTGTGCAGAAGATGCAGGGACTGGCTGTCCTGGGAGAATAGTGGTCAAGTTGGCTTCTCACAGTTTCCAACTGCATCCCCTGCTTTCTCCAAATACAGCTGCCACTTCTGCTGCTGCTGCTGCTGCTACTGCTACCTCTGCCAATCTGGTCCCAGGTCACACACTCAGCCCAGAGGTTCCTCGGACCACCCTGAGGCCTATGTGTGCATGCTAGGTAGTCAGGCCAATCACTCTGAACCCTGCACACTGTACCCAGGGGCCAGAGCCAGTGCCATCGGGCACCGCTGCTGGATCACAAACATTTGCATGGCTCTCACACCAGGGTTCCCCTCTGTTTACCACATACTCAAAAATAATATAGTAGGAATTTCATGAAAATGACTATAGAGCATTAAGCCAAGCACCAGACCCCTCTGAGGATGGGAGCCGTGTACAGTTGCACATGCTCCATGGCCATGAAAACCAGCCCCGCTTGCTGTAAGAGCCAAGAGTAAAGCTTCATTCCACCCGTACTGACACTTTACCCCCAATTTGTTACTGAAATAAATGGAATTAAGACATATATTATTTATTAGTAAAAATAGTCCTGGATGCTTTTTCTAAGAATGGTGAATGATTATGTTTCAAAAAATAGATTGGATACCTTGGATATTAAGGGTGGTCAGCAGTTTCAGACCTTCCAATGAATTGGATCAAATCTCTGGTTACATACATAGTCATGTTTTTATTACACTTCTATTAAAGAAAGGTTTCATTTCTACAACTGAAATTTATTATAGGATATGGGCACTAATATTTCATGGTTATAATTCAACAAAGCAATTCTGGTAATGTAAATTCAAGAATAAATTTTAAAAATAACATCAAGGAATATTTCTCGACTAAGATTATATAACAAGAATTGTTGAGGTTAGTGATAGTATATGTCCAATGCATTTACTATAAGATGAATATATTGTTTATATTGTTAAATGCATGTAGAACCCCAAAATGCAACTAATTATAATGCATCTTGTATCAAGACACTCTATGACAAAAGAGTAAATTAAAATGACTACATTTTATGTAATGGAAGATAATATTTTCTTCCTTCATATTTTTTATGTGGGCATGTATTAGAAGCACTGAAGTACCAAAGTTCACTTTACACTTTTTTCTCATTTTTAATATTCTGCAATGTAAAAATATGATTAAGTATACAGTAAGTGCCACACAATATTCTATGTGGTCATGGCATCTAAGCAGCAGATGCAAATTTCAAACCCAGTTATTCTGCCCATAGAGACTGCAGTTCTATCTTCTAATAAACAAAATCTCCAGAGAGTGGTAAATAAATAGCTGCAGATGTAAATAGCTATGTTTTCCTTTGACATCAGAAAAGACTTTATCTCTCTGATTATAGTCAATCTCATTCATTCACTCACAGAACAAATACTTCCCACCCTATTCAGAGAACGTCCTTCCTTTCATTCACCCCACCCACCCCAACTCCCACAAATACATTCCATTCAGATATGAATGGTATTTCTTGACAATGAAGGTCCTTAGAGAGAAAATGGATTCCAGGGGAAGACTAGAATAATCCCTCCCACAGCTTAACTGTGGCCCTATCATGACCACAGGACTCTCCCACCAACCTGCTTTCCCTCTCTGTGCAGGGAGAAATAAAAGCACAGTAAACCTTGGCACAAGGCTTTGGTAATATACAGTGTTTATAAAAATTTTTTTCCATAAGTCACTTTTCTTGGGCTTGACATTTAAAATGGAAACTACCAGAGAAGTACTAAACTAGAGTAGAAAGGAACATGGATGGGCAGGACACCAGGCCTTATTAAGTATTTGGTACCAGTGCCATTCATTCTTATGGCAGGATTAATTATCACCATAAAAAGGTACATCATCCTAAGGGAGTATTTAGCATCCTGGAATTCTAAAATGGGACAGATTCTTAAAGATGAACTTGTCACCTCTTTCTTTTAACACAAAAGACTGCTGAGTATCAGGCTGAAGATACCTGAGTGGAAGATCCATAATGAAACTCTCAGGGCCATTGCTATTTCCACTGTATCACATTGTTACTAATAATTTGTAAAAATCCAACCCATTTCTAATAAATCACTTTTTTTTGAGTCATGGTCTTGCTCTGTTGCCCAGGCTAGAATGCAGTTACATCATCATAGCTCACTGCAACTTCAAACTCCTAGACTCAAGCAATTCTCTTGCCTCAATCTCCCGGGTAGCTAGGACTACTACCACCATGCCTAGCTAATTTTTTTTTTTTTAATTTTTTGTAGAGATGAGGGTTTTGCTATGATACTCAGGTGGTCTCGAACTCCTGGACTCAAGCAATCCTCCCACCTCAGCTTTCCAAATTGCTAGGATTACAGGCATGAGCCACTTTAATAAATCACTTCTAAAGACTGAGTGTAGGTTGGGCGCGGTGGCTCACGCCTGTAATCCTAGCACTGTGAGAGGCCGGGGAGGGTGGATGGCTCAAGGTCAGGAGTTCGAGACCAGCCTGAGCAAGAGCGAGATCCCATGTCTAGTAAAAAATAGAAAGAAATGATCTGGA
>NW_012152840.1:494036-502983 GCF_000956105.1 Propithecus coquereli
TTGTACAGAAATTTATAAAATGACAAATAAAAGTCATTCTCACCATACATTCATCCTTTCACGTGTGTCCTTCCCAGAAAATAACGTCAATGTATAGAATAGCATATGTATATAGTTCTTTGTGTGTTCTTTAAAAAATGTGTGGAAATGAAACTTTGCACACGCTGCACTTTTTTTGTTCAATTACCAAGTTCCCTCTGCTTATCTGCCTCATTCTTTTTAATACATTCAAAGTGTACCATAATTTATCTAATTATTTCCCTATTGATCAATATTAGGTGGATTCAAGGTTTGGTTTTTGGTAACATAGGGCTTAAATTTTATTATTTTTATTTGTATTCAAAATGGGTAATATATGCACTTGGTTCAAGAGCAAAACACTCTTTCTCCCTTGTCCTTTTACGTTCAACTTCACTTCCTGAAGACAACCGTAGTTACGCATTCCGTCGGTATGCTTCTGCAGAATGCCTATGCATTTACAGACACTTTTTTCATACCTATACTGTATCATTGTTTTGCACTTGGCTTTTTTTCACTTAACTAAGTAGTTTGAAAATCTTTTCCTGGTAGCTTTCACTGTCTTCAGAGAAAGCTTTTCCACCTCCTTTCATTATCACCAGTTCTGGGAAGAACAGAAGTTTTTGTAGGAATCACTTTTTGGTGGGAATTTCTGGGAGAGGGTTTATGTCCAAAATATAAAAATTGTATATTTTTCTATTATAATTCAGATATTAAGTAAGATGGTCAAGATTTATTAATAAGAAAATTCTATTCTGAAGCCATCTAGCACCTATGTCATCTATGCACAAGCCTAACAACACTGCAGAGAAACTCTTCCTTGTGTCTGCTCTGAATGTACTTTCCAGCAATTTAAGCTTATTGATATTTACTTTGTCTTCAGTGAAGACAGAATAGCTGCTTATCACTCCAAAAATGGTAATAAACATTTCTTCTAAAAATCTCTGCCATATGGGTTTTCACTTGTTTCTTGAGATTTCAAAATAATTCCAATCTTCAATATAACATATCAGAAAGGGAAACATTTATGTCCAAAAACAAGGCAAAGAAAATCATATGGGGTTACTTTCTAGGACAGAGGAAACAGAAGAGGAAAAATATATTACTGACAGATGCAGTTCATGTGTGTAAGTCTTGGGCAACAAAAAAGACAACAACCACTCTGTCGTCATCAGCAAAGGAAACTGATAATCAATGGTCTCTGGAGAGTATATGTGTATGCAAATTGCAAGAAAGGCTGTACTAAAACACTACGTTTGATTTCAAAAGAAATTTGTGATAGATTTTTTTCTCTAACTTTGGAAAGTTTTAAGAGTACAAGTCATATAAACTTTGTAATATATCATCATTCTTTTTTAAATTTCTCATTGCATAAATAGATGCTCACTTTTTGGAAAAATTTTTTTGCTCAAATAGTCTCACAAATGTCTCCATACATTTCACTTATAAATGTCTATTAACCCATTCATGAGCAGTGGAATAGATCCCCAATTTTTCAATGATGATCGTCAATGAATTTGAATGGACTCCATTTTTACAGCTGTATAAATCAACTCATATGCATTGAGGATCTACTATGTACTACAAACTATGATGTAACATGAAAGAATTTTAAGACTGAGATTTCTACTTCAGTGAACATAAATAATTAATAACACCTAGTAAGCGTGTACTGAGTGCTATAGATATGAGTGCTGATTGGGACCACTGATGGCTAAAAACAGTCTAAATTCCAATGATTTATTTCTTATGCACATTACTGATATTTCCCTAAGCAAATAAGAGTGAATGGTCTTGGTGAGGAAACCTAAAGTACCACTGATGATAGGCACTTATTTTATGGAAAAACTTACAAATTGTCCATAATCTGGTATTGCTAAAGAATAGAAAGAACAAATCCGTCAACTGCAGAAAATGTAGAACCCATTTTGCCATCATTCTTTCTTCTATCGCATCTTGCTTCTTACTGTTTAAGCCCATGACAGAGAGAGAGAAAAGGGACAGGAGGGGGAGCAGGGGAGAGAGAGAGGGAGAGAAACCAAAATAATTTTCAATTATGCAAAGGTTTTCTATCTTTTTGTATTGCATTGTCTTAACTTTCAAAATAGTTGAAGAAGTCAGAAGCCCCTATCCTAGCTCTGTTTGTGTCATATCAGAGGGATCGCCTTAAGCATGTGTTAACTGACTAGTCCTAGGGGAATTTAGAACAATGGAGGATCAAAATTAAAAATGAAATATTTTCTATTTCAAATAATGGAAAAAATACATTAGTTTTTATGTTAGACACATTTGAAAGATGAAACTCTGAAAGGCTAAATTGAATGTTTTTCTTCAGGTAGTGAAAGCAGTAACTTCAATTGGTGCTACTGCAATTAGACCTGGGTGGGAGCTAGCAGATCTATGATTATGACTGGATCTTGAATAAAGGGTATTTTTCACAACTAAGTGCAATTTTATTCTCATTTTAATTATTTCAGACATGTCACTTCTTAATGGTGGTTACTGAAATTCTTCCCTGAAGACTTCGCACATAAAGGCTGTTTCTCTCCCACACCTTACACTTCTCAGGGAATATTGGCTGGGTGTAATCTTCCTTCCCACAGATAATATTTCCATAGTTTCCTTCATCCTTCTTATTTCAAAGCCCCAGGTTGTCTAAAGTTTAGACTTCAGCATCCACCACCCTTCCTTGTTGTTATGATCTTTAATATCCTAGTCCTTCTCCCTTTTTGACTATTGACTTCACCATCTCCCTTAAGTTGAACTCCATCCTTATTCTTGAAGACTTCTGCATCCATGTAGATCACTCACCCATCACCCTGGCTCCTTTCTTCATTGACTTCAGAGGCCCTCAGTTTCTCTGTTCTGAACTGCCAAGGTATTGCTCCAGTTGGTTGCCTTGGGATCTAATACCCCCTGATCTCTAATGCCCAGTCTGATAATGTATTGACTGTGCCATTCTCCTGCCAAGGCCCAGCTCTCAGACTGTACAGCCCTGTCATTGCACTACAGCCCAGCCTTCATTTCCTGTGTTCCTTCTGGGTTCCTTCTGATCCTGTTTCCCTAAATTAGTCTTCCTTTAGCTTCCATCCAGCTATTTGCTGCAAGGTCCATCCTTTGCTGGGGGGTAGCTCTGACAGGGATCAGGGTACGGAATAACTGTGGGGTATCCTAGAATAGGGGTAGAGAACCTTTTCATATTGGAAGGCCACACTAATTTAGCTGTAATCAAATAAGGCTGCATTCAAGAAACTTCAATTAGATATACTTAAAAATGTACATTATTTTGTGAAATTCGAACCATGTACTTAATTACTTCAAAAAATGAGAACTATTCGTTAATTTTAAAGTTAACTAAACTTTTAATGACCTTGTTATGTCTACTTTTTGTTGGAAAGCATTTGAATATTTGGTTGCAGCATGGAGGTCCGCAGTTTCAGTTGATCCTCTAGATGGGCATCGGTCATTTGTCACCTTAAGGGCATCTTGATTTGGGTTAGGTAGCAGAATGTAGATTCGCAGCAACAAGTGGTTGAAAAGCAAGAAAGCATTTTTCATGCATGTTGCTGAAGGTGTGGGTATTCTACTGCATTTTTCCTTATTTCAATTGGATCTTTCTCAGCATCAAACAATGACTTTAAAATGTTATCTACTGAGAGTTCAATCAATTCTATCTGTAGTTCTTTAGGTGGCTTGGTGATACCAACTAGGTAAGGCTGGAATTTTAATGTGAGTGTGATGTCATGATTCTCAAAGTCAGTGAACCTTTCACTGTATTTTCCAATTAATAGGTCTATAACAGCTATGTATTCTTCAAATGATTAGCACATATTATCTTGCTCATCAATGACCTTTGCTAACTGGGAAAAACATTCATCTGAAATTTCCTTTTGAAGAAGTGTTTTGAAAAAATACAGCATTTTTCAAAATGCTTGGATTTTTTGCCACATATCATATATAGACTTAGTTTTACCTTGCAAAGAAATATTCAAGTCATTTTGATTTGACATGATATCACACAGAAATGCTGTATTCCTATAGAAATCTTCTTTCAATAATTCACATTACTGATTCTGTTCTTCATAAAATTTAACTACCTGTTCTTGCAGAGATAAAATTTTGGCTAAGACCTGTCCCTGCAATAGCCAATGCATTTTAGAATGATATGGCAAATCCACACTGAATACCTCATCATTCAATTTTAGCATGTTACAAAACTGATGACGCCATGTTACATTTGCAAGAATACATTAATAGTTGACAATACTTATAACTTGTTTCAAAGTGTCACTTAAAACTGCAGTCCCCAACCCCAGGGCTGTGAACTGGTACCAATCCACGGCCTGTTAGGGACCGGGCTGCAGATCTCCAGCACACATCCCCCACCCCTGCCGCATCCATGGAAAAATTGTCTTCCGTGAAACTTAGGAAGGGTGGATGCACAGCAGGAGGTGAGTGGAAGGTGGGCAAGCTAACCTTCAGCTGTATTTATAGCCCTTCCCCATCCTTGTCTCACCGCCTGAGCTATGTCCACCCCACCACCATGCTCCCCACCCCCACCCCCATCTGTGGAAAAATTTTTCTTCCTTGAAACGGGTCCCTGGTGCCAAAAAGGTTGGAGACCGCTGATTTAAAATAGTAGCTTTAGCACAGAGATTTTGCTGATGCAAGATATGAAGAAAAAAAATGAGAGCATCTGGATCTCTTAATACTTTTTTTTCAAGCCCTTAATGTTTTCCTGTCATGGAATGTGCACCATCTGTACATACATTCTCCAAATTCACCAAATTCAGTCCAACTTCACAACATTTATCTGAATGTCATTGAAGGTATGTATTCCCCATGTTCTGTTTGCAAGAGTGCCCAAAGAGAGTTACTCTTCATAGCAAAGAAAATTTTCTGTTATGACCTGAATGAAGTATGAAACCTGCACCAAGTCAGTAGTATCAGTTAATTCATCCAGAGCAATTGAACAAGATATATATTTTCCTTTTGAAGTATTGCATGAAGTTATTTTGTTAAGTCGAAGGCTAATTCATGCTGCTAATCAGTTATGGTTCTCCTTGAAAGAGGCAGTTGTTTGTATTAATACTTTGAAATGTTATTGGGGTCTAAGCGTGCTACAACTTCAGCAAGGCATTCTTTCACAATTTCTACATCACTGAATGGCTTTCTTTTTTTCCTGAGTATATTAGCTACTTTACAAGTTGCTTCAGTGGCATATTTCCCGTTCTTATTGCTGCTTGAAAGAATTGTTTTTGCTTTTGCTTTTCGTCTTTTAATTTCTGCAATACAACCTTTTGTGCCTCTCCCTCTAATTTAAAATATTTGTGGTACTTACGAGTGTTATAATGCTGATGAGTGCGGAAATTCTTTAACATTGACATGCTTGCAGTATACAAAGCAAGCAAATCATCTTACCTTTAGCAGAAACAAGATATTGCCATTCCCAATCCTCATTAAAAAATCTCTTTTCTTCCTTCAGCATTCTCTTGGTCTTCTTTGACATGATGGGCTGTTAAGCAAACAGAATTAAAAAATACTGCCAAGTTGTGCAACTATTCACAAATTCCACCTCAAACAGAAACACAGTGCACCACTGTCTAAGCTGATAACAAACTGATGTACTTGACCCCCATAAACTCTCGCCAACCGGCCTGGTGTGGTAGTGGCAGCAGTCAGGTGGGGGAAGTTAGAACTAAATCATGAGCACAGCAGCTGTCAATTTAGCCCTCATGGCTTACTAATGTCCTAACTGTGCCGGTCAATCTGGGAGGATTATTTCGTTGAAACTTATGCTGTTGTTTGGTATTTTAAATACATTCATTTTAAAAATAAAATAAAAATATAAAAGATGAACAAAAATGTATTGATAAAAATAAAAGGATTTGTTCTATAAAATTTGGATTCAGTCAAAAGGCCACACTTAGGGACCTAGAAGGCCACATGTGGCCTTAATGCTGCAGGTTCCCCACCCCTGTCATAGAATATACACGAGACAAATGAGATCACTCATGAACAAGCTGTGTGACTGTAGATGTCTTTGAATCATTTACCAATTCTTCGCATCGGTTTCCATATTTATAAAATGAGGAGGTAGATAATGTAAATTACATTATCTTTCCTGTTGCTCCAAATTCCAATATAAATTATTTGGTACTGACACCAAAGTTTAAGAGAAAGAATCAAGCTACAATTTTACAATCTATAGTTCAAAGAAGAAAACAAATCAAACATACATTTATAAATACACATGAAAGTGTATGATTTTTATTGAAAGTGTTTATACAAGTACAGTTGCAACCAGGGCAAGAGAGCAATCAGCATTAGGTGAATATCATCACTGATGCCTCTTGGAGAAGGTGAATCTGAAGGAAGCATTATCCATGGATGGGCAGAGGTGCAGTGGAAACACAGGTCTTTCGGTCACCTGGTCACTTCGCCAAAGCTCATGACGGAGTGAAAGCTTACCCAGAAAACCCCATTAGATCAGTAGTTCCCTCGAGGGTAAAGTCAACTCTAACAATTATTTTTTTTAAATGTGCAGAAATTACAGAGTCATAAAATTGGAATCACCAAAAAGTATCATATTTCTTGTGCCCATATTCCATATCCTTCCTCAGGCTTTTCATTGTGGAAGATACGAGAGAATGTTTTTTAGAAAATCATTTCTGAGAATGAAAGTAAAATTTCTTGCCATCTAGGAATATACTATCTCAAGGGGGATAAAAATTAAATTACAAGCAACAATTTCAAAACAGCTCAGGAATGTATAAAATTAATGACCACATTTAAGTTATATAAATTTTTCTAGAATTATAGAAGGAAACAGTAATCAATTTAACAGCCTATTGAAAAAGAATTTACTTCTTAAAATATTAAGAGGAATTAGCTTTGCAGATTAGTTACTTGTCTTCTTGGAAGAGAGACTACTCACCACCAACTTGCACGCATTCTTCTCCACGAGTCTCAGGGAAGTTCTGGCAGCAATCACAGCTCTTTTTACACATCCAAATACCACTGGCCCCACCCAGAGCTGTCACTCCCATTTCCACTCAAGCTATTCTCAGCCTTCCTCCTAGATTTTGTCATGACCACCATCTCAGAAACACTAAACTTCAGTTGTCCACTCTCTGACCACACACACTCTCCTATCATTGCTATCCTCTTAGGCTCTAAGACTACTTCCCAGCGTTTGAACTCAAAGAGATCACTAGTCCACTGACCCTTCCATTTTCTTCCAGTCTATCAATTCCTGTTGGGTTCTCTTAATTTCCTAGATCACGGGCTCCCAGAATATTCCCAGCATCTTGAATAATTTAGCATGCCTAGTTCCCAGTTACTCTCATAGAGTAAAGCCTTTTCTCTACTTCTTTGTGTTAAATGCTGCTGAAGATTTTTAAAAAAGAAAGTTCCAGGATCTTTTTAATTTGTGCCACTAAAAACTCACACTCCTTAATCTCAGATGGGTCTATAGCCTGC
This sequence comes from Propithecus coquereli, assembly GCF_000956105.1. NCBI lineage: Eukaryota > Metazoa > Chordata > Mammalia > Primates > Indriidae > Propithecus > Propithecus coquereli. The sequence continues at coordinate 501,537 of NW_012152840.1, forward strand.
CTATCAATTTTTCTGATTGAATGCTTATCTCATTCTTGCCTTTAGCTGGTCATGGGAGTGTGAGCGGTTGAAGTACAATGAGATAGAGAGAGAAGCCATTGGAAAGGAGATAATCAAAAATTAAGCAGCAAGGCCATTTGATGGGGTGCTCACATGGAGTTTTCATTTACCGAGGATAACATGAGGTCTCTGTGTTCCGGGAAATCATGACTAATTGAGCAGGACGATCAGCAATGAGGAGCAGTTGATGTGAGCCTAGCAAATTACTGAAAGACTATGCTGAGGTTGGTGAAGCCAAGATCTGTGAAGGTACACTTGCTGGGAAATGAGGAGGGTGTCTCACCACATCCCAGCCTCAGGTGAAGGTGATATAGTAAAATAATCATTACCCCCTAAATGGCAAAAGACCAACAGGAGAACCTGCCGCCCAGCTCTCAGTCTTCCCTTTTTCCTGACAACATCCTTGATGACTTAAACATTCCTTGTGAATAGTCTACCTCACCAACTGGCTTCTTGGTTCCCTGACCTTTAGGGATCTTTCCTTTACTTCATTTTAGCTGTCTAGCTCCTGGCCAATCCTGGAATATGTCTGCACTGGATGCTATGGTTCACCATCTAGACTCCCTCTCTAGAACTGAAACATTCATTCCTCCAGCTCCTGAAAGCACTGGCTGACAGCTTTCGACTAAGACCTTCCCTGGGACATCGTGTTGGCTGAAGAGAGCCACCTCACCCAAGGTCACACCACCTTTCCATCACCAAAGCCCACATGCAGTGACTGCTCTATATGGGGACATGATAGTCCAGCCCCCTTGCCTCAATGTTGAAGGACATTAACAGAAATTAACCCTCGATCTAAACCAAATTTGAACAAAGAGCAACAAAAACGCTAAAGTACCCTACTTCCTTCTCTTCTTTCTGTGGAAGTTTCTGCTGTCCAATAGGCGGTATGTGCTTCAGTAGAACATTAACCTCTCAAACACTCTGAAAAAGTGATGGCTCTAAAACTGAACTTTTAGTAGTTTTCCCATTCTGTACTTGCTCTTTATAAAAAAGCTTTTGGACTTTTCTTTCTAGTCATCTGTCTACCTAGCTACCAATAAGATTTAGACTAGGCGGCAGCAAAACTTTTTATTAAAAGGCCAGATAGTAAAGATTTTAGGCTTTGCTCTCCATAGAGTCTGTCGCAACTATTCAACTCTGCCATTGTAGCTTGAAGGCAGCCATAGACATTAATAGAATGAATGGGTGCAGCTGTATTTCAATAAAATTTTATTTACAAAAACAGGCAGCTGGCCAGGGTTAGCCCATAGGCTGTAGTTTGCCAACTCCTAATATAGACAAAAAATATACTGGAAGAGGAAGCTATGATCTTGTGATGTTGTCTGTGTTGAGATAGAAGCACACGTTTTTGTAAACAGAAGAAAACATTTTCCTTTATTTTCTC
>NW_012152840.1:503252-504382 GCF_000956105.1 Propithecus coquereli
ATGATACAAAAAGGCAGAGGAAGGGTTAATTCACTTTTTTCTGGAGCTGGGACATCTGTCTTCTCCTGTCCTGGTACATCTGTGCTCCTGGTTTTTGGACCCCTGGGCTTGAACTGGAATTACATCATCAGCTTTCCTGGGCCTCCAGCTTGCAGACAGCAGATCTTGGGACATCTCAGCAACTACAGCTGTGTAAGCCAATTCCTCATAATAATCTGTTTCTATATGTGTATACTATACTATTGGCTTGGTTTTTCTGGAGAACTCTCACTATTTACAATTTGTGCTTCTAAGTACAGGTGGATGCTCAGTGTTTAGTCCTGAGGAGACTCATTCACACAGTCACCACCTCACAATTTGTCTGTCTCTGCAGGGACAACCATCTCCAGATTGGTCAGTCTAGTGCAGGCTTGCACAGGCCAGGAGCCACTATACCAGGCATTATATGTCTTTATGGCCCATTGGGAAGTAACAGAAATATTGGATACATTCTTTCCAGAAAGTCTCAATCAACAGCTTGGCACTGCTGAATTCCAGTCAACCCCAGGAAAGGATAACAGGGCATACAAGGCAGGTGAGTAGTGCCTGGACGGAAAGTCCCTGATTAAAACTGCTAGCAACAGTAGCAGTAGGGGTGTGTGGGTATACATGAGAATCTGTGTATATTAGGTGACAAGAAACACAGACAAGCTTCTCTAACTAATAGTCCAATACAGTATGTTCTGCTGTGAATTCATCTCTGATCCATAAGCATGTATCTTATCTCTCAAGCAGCATGCTCTCTACTACTTTGCTATACCTTCTAGGTATTGAATAAAAACACTCTGAATGATTCCTTCCTTTAAAAAGAGCTCCTGCAAATGAAAAAAAAATATTCTGTATCTAAAGAGGAAACAATTTTTACCTTATTAGTTTCTGATTAATCCAGTTGCTGTTAAATTCCACCTGCTGATTAGAGTTGCAATGTTAAAAAAGCTCCCAGAAATATTTCTTGAATTGTTCTGGTTACAATAGCAGATGGTTGAATCCGGGCTGACAATTCTTCCTTATAATCAATCAGAACACTAGTTCTCAAGCTGAATAGAAAGACAACAAATAAGAAACACATTGTGTTTTGTTCATAAGTTTTT
>NW_012152840.1:504432-505745 GCF_000956105.1 Propithecus coquereli
TTTAAATATAAGCAAATACCTAAGGCAAATATATTAAAAGTTCAAATAAACAGGCAGAGAAAAACATATGCTGTGACCTTCAGATCTAACAACTTTTACATGTTCATTAATTCATCTTACACATCTTTATGTGCTGCCAATGATGTACAAGGAACTGTGCTAAATATTATAAGTCCCCAACTTATAATAAAAAGTCCCCAACTTTTTTGGCACCAGGGACTGGTCTCATGGAAAACAATCTTTCCATGGGGAGGGGAGGGGGGGCGGAGCTCACTCAGGTGGTGATACCAGTGATAGGGAGCAGCTGTAAATACAGATGAATCTTCCCTTGCTCACCTGCCGCTCACCTACTGCTGTGCAGCCCCCAGGTTCCTAAGTTTTATGGAAGACAATTTTTCCACAGACTGGGGGCAGGGGGAGGCGGATCTCAGGCAGTGATGCACAGCCAGTTCCCAACAGGCCACAGACCAGTACCAGACTGTGGACAAGGGGCTGGGGACATAGCTATAAGGGACACAAATGGGTAATATTTAGGCCCTTTCATCAGGAATTTAGAAACTCAAGAGGGGAAATACATTCAGAAATATATATAATGCAAGGTGTACATAGAAATGTTTCATGAAAGAAATAAAAATACATTTTTCTAGATGAGAAAGAAATTATTCTTGGCTGGCTTGAGGAAATGTGGAGGATTCGGAGAGATATCAATGCCTTTTTCATGAAGGAAATGATAAATAAACCAGGTCTTGTAGGCTTGCACAAGTAAAAATTAGAAAGGCAATACAAAGGGAAAAACACATGAAAAATAAAGAGAACAACATAAGCAAAAGCCCAGTAGTCAAAAAGTATAAGCTATATGAAATAAAAATGAATAATTACTTTTTATAGAAATACAAAGTAAAGGGTTAAGTGTAGATAAGGCCAGAGAGCTAAATAGGAGCCAAATATTAGCGGAATTTAAAAGTAATTAAAACAGAATGAGTCCTGGTTTGTGCAAACAGAAGCTTACACAGTATTTTAAGCCCTATTAAAGAAAAAGAATACAGAATTACATATAAAAATGAATATGTATTTAGAATGAGAAAAGTCACAACAAATCAGAAACTTTTAAAAGCAGGCAAATACTATAAAAATCACAAGATCTAGAAACTCTTATATCTTAATGCTTGGATTACGACTATCTGACACACCCCGTTGACTAGCTACACTCCTCAGTTACATCTCTGTATGACAAAGAATATAACTCAGCCTTTCCTCTAGCACGGCTGATTGAAATTTATTATTGATAACATATCAGAGTTTCTTTCAGCTTC
>NW_012152840.1:505795-507607 GCF_000956105.1 Propithecus coquereli
CAGGTCTTGTAGGCTTGCACAAGTAAAAATTAGAAAGGCAATACAAAGGGAAAAACACATGAAAAATAAAGAGAACAACATAAGCAAAAGCCCAGTAGTCAAAAAGTATAAGCTATATGAAATAAAAATGAATAATTACTTTTTATAGAAATACAAAGTAAAGGGTTAAGTGTAGATAAGGCCAGAGAGCTAAATAGGAGCCAAATATTAGCGGAATTTAAAAGTAATTAAAACAGAATGAGTCCTGGTTTGTGCAAACAGAAGCTTACACAGTATTTTAAGCCCTATTAAAGAAAAAGAATACAGAATTACATATAAAAATGAATATGTATTTAGAATGAGAAAAGTCACAACAAATCAGAAACTTTTAAAAGCAGGCAAATACTATAAAAATCACAAGATCTAGAAACTCTTATATCTTAATGCTTGGATTACGACTATCTGACACACCCCGTTGACTAGCTACACTCCTCAGTTACATCTCTGTATGACAAAGAATATAACTCAGCCTTTCCTCTAGCACGGCTGATTGAAATTTATTATTGATAACATATCAGAGTTTCTTTCAGCTTCACAAAACATTGATGATGGTAAATTTTTAGGAATAATGTCAAATTTAGGAAAACCTTTAAATTGTAAGATTTCAGGGCATTTCAAATTACCCTGTACAGTGACTAATTGTAAATATTTCTTGGATTGATGACAAATTTGTCACTGATGTCCTTATGTAGTGGCGTATTATTAGTTTTATGTTATCTTTGTTGAAGGAAGTATTATATGTCGAGGATTTAAATCTTTTCCCAGTGTGGTCATATGATTCATGCCTTATGGGTAATCACATTGTCAAAGAGTCCAAGAATCTATTCATTACTTTTATTTGCAGCATATTTCTTCTTCTTAATGAACTTAGAGGGGAACAATCTTTATGATGAAGAAACCTGAGGTGTGGCAACATCTATGAGCCACTAAAATAATACTTTGAATAATTCTAATTATTTATTTCTACAGTTTGGTAATCTTATTACATGTTTCAATAATCAATGGTACAAGTAGAGCATACTTAAATTATTTTAAGGGTTAAAAATGTAACCAAAGAAAGCACCATCTTAGGAGGCCATAAAATCACTAATAATTCCCCCTGATGAATAACAGAATTTATCATGATATATTTTTAGTGCCATCTAGTGTTTAAGAAAGTATGTATGAATTTCTCAATCACAGACTTCATAAAATAAACAAATTGGTTTTAATTTTTATCAACATATTCTTTGGTTCTAGATCCCAGTGGTTCCATTGAAGACTTCATATGAAAAACTGATTATTAAAAAACTGATTTTAAGGTCATATGAGCCTCTAGAAATTAATTAAACTCTCGTGCAATAAGACAAACTAAACAATTCTGTCACTATTCAGATAAAAGACTTCAGTAGAGACCTCAAGCTACCATAAGACAAGAGATTAGTTCTCTTCAAAATATCCCATGAAATAGACTTTTTTCATAAAGTCTTAGATCTAGAAGAATGTTTGATTCAAATCAAATTGAACCTAAGCTGTATGTGCTATCTTTTAAAACAATAATTTACTTTATGACTAAACATAGCTATATTAAAAGCAAAATGCTTTATTTAACATATCAATTTATTAACAACTTCACCAAAAACAGATGTTTAAGTTCTTTAATTTAATCAAAATAACACAGCTTGTTCAGTTTTACTATATTTATCCCTTATAACAAACAATACTACATTAACAAAACAAAAATTTAAACTATTTGATTGTCATACTTTTATAAAACATAAAACTAAAACTGAA
>NW_012152840.1:518027-523247 GCF_000956105.1 Propithecus coquereli
TGTTCACTTAACTGCAGCATAAACAATTCACCTGATTATGGGCTATTAGGAGGCTACACACAAGGATATATAAATAGAAAAAGAAAGGGAAGGTTCTGATAATGTACATTGGAATACATTTTGGCAATCCTTAATAAGCCAAGATAAGAAAGAAGTTGCTGAGGAAATGGTAACGAATTCTTCCAATTGGATTTTGCAAAAATTGGACAGGTTCTTAGCTAGCTGACTTTGTGTAAATGCTTCCACAAGATTTCAGGACAGTTTTTCTCTGTAGAAAGTGCAGATTTTAAAGTATTTCTCTCTCTTTCTCCCTCATTATCCACACACACAAAAAAATTCTTTTCTCACTACATAAAACACAAAAGTGAGAAAGTTTATGACATACTAGTGTTATGTATATATTACTTTAAGACAAGAGTAAGAGAAGAAAAAGAATATATAATTTGGATTTTTGTATAAGAAACAAAGCGCAGAAAGAAAATAGCTTTTTAAAAAACATCATTCACATTGTTTCTTTAATCCCACCTAAATTGATACCACTGTCCTGAGAGGTGCCCTACCAACTGGCAGAGTAGATCACCTTCACCTGTGAATCGAGACTTTCCAGGCAGATCTCTTACTGAAATATGTATCCTTGTCTAGGCTGTCAACTAATGCAGAGATTTCTGTCTACCATATCACTTTTTAAAATTCAATACTCCAGGGAAAAGAAACGTGTTAAGTCACATTAAAATTAATGAGTTTTATCAGGTACAGTATCTAGCTATACAGCTATTCAGAGCCCACCACTAAAAAGAAAGGGAAAAAAAAGAGGGGTAAAGCCACTTCCCTTTAGGGGCATACTTCCTATACACCACCGCCTAGGCTGCCTTTTTATAGGTTCTTAGCCCAAGGGTGCCATTGCTGTGCATTTCGCACTTTGGCTTCAACCCACACCCCACCCTCCACTGACCCTGTGTTCACACAGCGTGTTTCACCTGTGGACATTTTTCCAGAGGGTGAATTTCAAGGATATATACATTTGATGACCCCACCATTAAAAGTTTTCATACGAAAGACTCTCTCTTCTCTGACAATGACACCATTTTACCAGAAATTCATTAGTAAAATTATTATTCAACGAGGTTGATACTTTGTCTGATAGAACCTTACAGAAAGGGCAGAATATTTAATAAAGATAACACAATCTTTCAATATCATCAGAATTATTTTTATATGACCTAGCAAAGCATTGTATGGTGATCAATCTACAAAGCATCCAAACGTGGCCATTTAAAAAGCTTTAGCATTCATGAGTAGTTGTATCAGCAAGACCTGTGTTTCATTTTGAAAATGGAATTACATTTTATGTGGAAAGTTTAATCGCAGTTATGACTTAGCCTATAAAGATTAAAAGATAAGCAATGAATCATATACCTCAACGGGCAGAAGAGGGTCAAAAAGGCCCTGAAGAAATTTGGAGGATGCTGCAGACAGACACAAGCCTGGCACAGTGGGAAAATAATGGGCTTTCAAGTCAGGCAAAATTTTCTCCCAGTCCCAGTACCTGGCAATTTACAAACTGGTCACCTTGGGCAAGTTACTTAACTTTTCTGTACCTTAGTTTCTACAAATGTAAAGTATGGATAATTAGCAGGATATATTGTCCAAATTGTGACACTTTGAGGAATGAAATGGGAGGGAGGGAGGGTGTGTTATTAATAATTACGCTAGGACAACAGGAGTGAACAAAGACTGTCAGGAGCAAGCTGGGATGTATGGTCATCCTATCAGGATAATTAAAAATCAATGCCTACACTGACAACACTAACTCCTGATGAGGATGTGGAACAACAGAAACTCTCAATTCTTTGCTTGTGGGAATGAAAAATGGTACAGTCACTTTGGAATACAGTTTGGCAGTTTCTTACAAAACTAAACATATTCTTACCATAATATCCAGCAATTGTGCCCCTTGTTATTTACTCAAAGGAACTTAAAACTTATGTCCACATAAATATCTGCTTATTGATGTTAAAGCAGCTTTATTCATAATTGCCAAAATTTAGAAACAACCAAGTTGTCCTTCAGTAGATGAATGGATAAATTGTGGTACATCCAGACAATGGACTATTATCATTCAGCACCAAATAGAAATGAGGATCAAGCCATGAAAAGACATGGAGGAAACTTAAATGCATATTACTAAGTGAAAGAAGTCAATCTGAAAAGGCTGCACACTTTATGATTACAAATATATGACATTATGGAAAAGACAAAACTATGGAGACAGTAAAAAATATCAGTGATTTCCAGGGATTAGGAGTTAGGGAAGCATGAAAAGTAAGAGGACATTTATTTTTTAGGGCAGTGAAACTACTCTGTACTATACTGTAATATTAATAGTAATTGCATGTCATTATAAATTGGGCCAAACCCATAGAATGGGCAACACGAACAGTGAACCTTAATTAAACTATGGACTTTGAAGGTGTGAGGGGGATGAGGGATAAAAACCTACCTGCTCAATATAATGTACACTATTCTGGTGACAGGTACACTGGCAGCCCTGACTTCAGCATTATACAATTCATCCACGTAACAAAAAATACTTGTTCCTCCTAAATCCACTGAAATAAAAAAAGTTAAGTTTTGGGGGAGCCAAAAGTAGATTTTTGATTCACAAGGTTCAGTGCCCCTAACCACTCGTTCACGGGTCAACTGCGTGTGTGTGTACATCAATGAAATACTATTTAGCCTTTTAAAAGTAGGAGAGCCTGCGACTTGCCACAATGAGGATGGACATAGAAGACATTATGCCAAGTGAAATAAGCAAGATTCACACACAAAAATATTGCATGATTTCACTCATATGTGGAATATTCAAAAAGAGCTCAAATACACAGCAATAGAGAATGAAACAGTGGTTAGCTAAGCCAGGGGGAAGTGGGGAGAGAAAATGGGGAGATGTAGGTTAAAGGATACAAAACAGCATATATATAGGATGAACAAATTTAGTGATCTGATGTCCAACATGAGAACTAATCTAATTGTATTGTATTAGGGATTTCTGTAAAATAGAGTAATTATATTTTAGCTGCTCTTGTCTCACACACAAAAGTAACTATGTGAGGTGATAGATACGTTAATCTGCTTCACTGTAGGTACCATTTTACTATCTGTAGGTATCCCATAATACCATTGTGTAAACTCAAATATACATAATAATATTTATTTTAAAAAAGCTATGGACTTTGAGTGATTATAATGTGTCAATGTAGGTTCATCAATTACAACAAATACCACTTTGATGGGGGACGTTGGTGGGGGCCGGCTGTGCACATGCTGGGGTAGGAATGTATCTCTGCACCTCCTGCTCAATTTTACTGTGAGCCTGAAACTGCTCTAAAAAATAAAGTCTATTGATTTTAAAAAAGGAAGAAAGAGAAAAAAATCAATGTTTAATACCATGGGGTTGTGACAATTAATAAAAACAAAACACATAAAACACTTACATATAGCCAGCACTAACTAAAAATTAGTATCTTTCTATTTCTTTTGCTCTTCTCTGACTTTGAAAAAAAAATAGGAGAATACAATTTTTAGTACTTATACTATGCAATGAAGAGATTACCTAACATCTAACAGTATTTATAATTCAGTCCATCTTTCCATTGAAATATTATAAAATTAGAATACATTTGAATTATTTGAACAATTTATATTCTACAATCCACAATCTAATCATGCTTGGTAAGTAAGTAAGTAAACAAATGAGTCGCAAACTCTTCTCTGTAGTGCACCACCCTCATTCTACTTGTCGCTCTACAATTTTTCATGTATTAGTGGAGAGAGGACAAGATTTGGAGTCAAGAAGACCTTGATGCCTGGCTTTATCAGTTGTGTGACCTTGGGAAAGTCACTTAAACTCTTTGCAGCTTGATTTTATCATTTGTCAAACCAGCAATTATTGAACTTTGAAATGATGGGTAGGGAATACCTAGTAATGCACGTGACATATGACAACAACCTAATAACATTGGTTGTCTTTCTTCTTTCCTTACGGTGCTCCCATTTGACCCCTAAGATTTGAAGAAGCATCTTGGTTCCTAAATGTAAGCATTATAGAGGCTCCAGGTATGTGCAAATAGTTTCAGGTCATCACACGTTGTATTTCATATAAACTGTTTAATCATCATCAATGCTAGTGAATTACAGTCACATTTCAGAAATTTAATTATAAAAATAGGGAAATAGAAATTCTGACACAATCTTGGATGGAATCCATTGATAAAACCCAGGATTTCTCATACCTACCAGTAAACAGAAGAGGGAGCTCTAAGATTGAAATTCAAATTCTAGCCACCTTAAAGCTAAGTTTATCAAATTTTTTAGCCTGTATAAACAAATTCTAAAACAAAAATATCTAAATTACATAATAAACCCCAGAAAGACAGTAAAAAAATGTTATAAGGCATCACCAAAAGCTTAAAATATGGAATAATTCATCTTTTATCCTAAATGCAGTATAAACACTTTTAATACAATTAACGTGAAATGCTTGCTTTTGATACATGTTTATTTAAAAATTCCACTGACATATCTAAATATATACACATTTATAAGGTTTCCTCATGTGTGATAACATTTTTGGTGTTTAAAAATGTTGGAGAATTTGTCGAGGATGGAGTCATTTCTCCCCTCGTTACTCCCTTCTTCTAGTCTAGTTTTTTCTTGTTGTTAAAATGTAGACACATTCCTAACATTATACAAATGCTCAAGCTCTATGATTCTCAAAAGAATTAGTTTTTTATCCATTTATGGTCAAGCTTGACTGGCTTTTATTATTTTTAATAGCTGTATCTATATCTATTCTTCTTTCTATCTAGCTATAATTTCATCAGTTCAAACCTCATAACCTATGTAGTAGTAATTTGTCAGAGATCATGCAGAAACTACAGAAACCGTAATTATTTTACAACTTAATTCCAGTATAGCTACATAGACAATAGACAGAGTAAAAGATTAGGGCATGAAATACTTCATTCAATTAAACTAACTGAAACATCAAAAGGAGAAAAATGAATCTCCACTCAATCCATATTATGGCTTAATCACATTTTCTATAAGAAAGTAAAAATGGAGGATTGGGAGGTTCAAAAATGGCTCTGCCACTATCTCTGTGGCTCTTGAAAGAGAATTTTCCTTATCTCAACTCTGAAATGAGAATAATTATGATGG
>NW_012152840.1:523297-526219 GCF_000956105.1 Propithecus coquereli
CACACAAAATTCCTTTCCACATAGAATTGTAATTAAGTAGTCTCAGGCATATGAAAACAAGTTAAAGAGTCATCTAAGAAGTCCCAATCACAACTACTTTCATTGATATTTTGCAATATTTCACAATTTTCTCTTTATAGGAATTCTATCTAATAAATACCTATTTGTTCTTGAGTATTTTTATTAAATACCCAAGCCCATTTTCTAAGGTCCTGTGTTCAAAGAAAATCAGTATTAGTGCATCATTCCCTTTCATATATATGAAAAACAAGCTTTAAGATGCCTTATGAAGCTTTTCTCTAGAAGATAAATAATTGTTACTTTTTTCCTAGGTCTTTACTCCAAACTCGCTAAATCAAAATCATTTACTTACTTAAATATTTGTTTGTTCATTCATTTGATATTGAAATTCTTTCTTGATTCTGAAAATGCTGGAAACAATAAGGTATCATTCAACATGATGAACAGAACAGTAACCCACATATCAGTGCTAACACTGAATACGAACAGGCTTAATGCCCCACTTAAAAGACATAGACTAGCTGAATGGATGAAAAACGCAACCCAAATATATGCTGTCTCCAAGAAACCCATCTAACTTGGAAGGATTCACAGAGAATCAAGGTAAAGGGATGGAAAAAATATTCCATGCAAATAAAAACCAAAAGTGAACAGCTGTGGCTATTCTCATGTGAGATAAAATAGACTTTAAATCTACAATGGTTAAAAAAAAAAATGCAAAGATGGTCATTAAATAATGGTAAAGGGAGAAATTCAACAAGAGACATAACAACCATAAATATATATACAACTAACAAAGGAGGTCTCAGATTCAAAAAACAAATTCTACTAGATGTAAGCAAAGAAATAAAAAGTAGCATCATAATTGGTGGGGATTTCAACATCCCACTGACAGACCTAGACAGATCATCAAACCAGAAAAGCAATAAAGAAATACTGGACTTAAACTGGACTCCAGAACAAATGGACCTAAGAGACATTTGCAGAACATTCTACCCAAAAACTGAATATATGCTCTTCTCATCAGTGATTAAGTCATGAGATCTCCATCCTCATAAATGGAACTTATGCCTTTTAAAAGAGGCTTTAGAGGGTGGTCTGGCCCTTCTGTCCCTTTTGCCATGTGAAGATACAACCTTTGTTCCCTTGGGAGGAAACAGCAAAAACACGCCATCTTGGAAGCAGAGAGTGAGCACTTACCAGGCACCAAATCTGTCACCACCTTGATCTTGGACTTCCCAGCCTCCAGAACTATGAGAAATAATTTTCTATGCCTTATAAATTATTCAGTCTACAGTGTTTTGTTATAGCAGCAGGAATGAACTAAGACATTTTCATCTTTTTCTCTTTGTTTTTATTCAAGTTTGCTTTAAGCTAAGAATAGGTGCAGGGGTTTTGTGAAGAAATGAGTGGAATATTCTTCTCTCATCTCCCAAATAATCCTGTTCATACTCCCAGGCACCACAGCCTATCACTTTGAGATTGTTGGGGGAAGTGGGGAAGAGGATGAATAAGACAAAAGGAGAGGAAGGAAAAGGACGTGTGAGACAAATGAGCACTCTGAGAAGAGCAGGGACAGAGTAAGACTCTAATCAGAGAGTAGGGCTTTTGGCTTCTACTTTGCTCATGCCCTCTGATATCCAGTTTGTGAGTAATACAGAGACACACACAATGAAAGAAAACTAAGGATGCCAATAAAGGAGGAGGCAATGATGAAGCAGTGAATGGAGACAGGGAAGGAAGAAGGAAAGGAAAGACACCTATTGGTCATTGCTTTGTGCCTCTATTAGTTTTCTATTGCTTCCATAAGAAATGACCACAAATTTAACTGCTTAAAACAACACAAGTTCATTATCTCACAATTCCGTAACTCAGAAATCCTGTATCCTTGGGTAGTTTCACTGGGTCCCACAAGGCTGAAATCAAGGTGTTGGCAGGACTGCATTCCTTTCCAGAGGCTCTGGAGAGGCATCTGCTTCACATTCACTCAAGCTGTTGGCAGAATTCAATTTCACGTAGTTGCAGAACTGAGGTACCTGTTTTCTTGCTGGCTGTTGCCCAGGAGCTGTTCTCAGTTTCTAGAGACTACCCACATTCCTCGGCTCACAGCAACATTGCGTCAAGTCTTTCTCATGCTTCAAATCTCTCTGTCATCTCTCTCTGACTGATGTTTCTGCCTCCCTTTTCTGCTTTTAAGGCCAGGCCACTCTCCGAAGCCTCTTTTAAATATGATTACAGTGGGCCCATCCTGATAATCCAGGACACTCTCTCTATTTTAGGGTCAGCTGATTAGTAACCTTAATCTCCTCTATAGAGCCCCTCCAGGACAGTATCTTTATTACTGTTTGGTTGAATAACAAAGGGATAGAAATCTTGGTTAGAGAGCTCTAGAAATCTGCCTACTACAGCATTCAATGCCATGCTGAGTGTTTTCCATATATTATGGAATTTAATTTTCCTAAAAATAATATAAACAGGTGATAGGTACTGTTATCACAAACAATAGCAATAGCAAAAATCCCCATATTCTTTGTTTCCAGACTAGCCAACCATAGCTTTCAGGCTACTTTAATATATCTAGATTTTATTTTTTAAAGTTCTATTAACAAATTAACTCTTCAAAGGACACGTCTGTTGCATAAAAAGGAACAAGTATAACTGAGGTTATTTTGAATCCTTTTAAATAAAATCTCAACTTGTCTTCTCTCTATGCTCATCTGCATACTGTGGCCAAAAATCCTAATGTTGAATCAATGATCATGGCATTTCCATGGCAACCCACCAAGGGGCCTCCTGCATAAAGCCGTGTTCACTTAACTGCAGCATAAACAATTCACCTGATTATGGGCTATTAGGAGGCTACACACAAGGATATATAAATAGAAAAAGAAAGGGAAGGTT
>NW_012152840.1:537169-538145 GCF_000956105.1 Propithecus coquereli
TTTTGGTTACATGGATTGCTTTTGTACTGCTTGAGATAAATTTATAAGTGTGCCCATCACCCAGGCAGTGTACACTGTACCCATTAGGTATGATTTCACCCATCCTCTCCTCCTCCCTCCCATCTGCTTGATTTCTGTTGAGTTTTAATTTCCATCTGTGCACATGGGTGCTGTTTGATTAGTTCCAATTTAATAGTGAGTACATGTGGTGTTTGTTTTGCCATTCTTGCCAGACTTAACTAAGGAGAATGGTCTCCAGTTCCATCCAGATTGTTACAAAAGGAATTCATTCATTTTTTTTTAATGGCTGAGGATATCTCCATGGTATACGTATACCACATTTTATTAATCCACTCGTAAATTGATGGACACTTGGGCTGGTTCCACATCTTTGTGATTGTGAATTGTGCTGCCATAAACATTCGAGTATAAGTGTCTTTTGATAAAATGATTATTTTTCCTTTGGGTAAATACACAGTAGTGGTATTACTGGATCAAATGATAGGTCTACTTTTAGTTATTTGAGGAATCTCCATACTATTTTCCATAGAGGTTGTATTATTAATAGTTTGCAGTCCCATAGCAGTGTATGAGTTTTCCGTCTCTCCACATCAATGACGACATTTGTTTTGGGACTTTTAATGAAAGGCATTCTCACTGGAGTTAAATGATATCTCACTGTGGTTTTGATTTGCACTTCCCTGATGATTAGAGATGTTGAGCATTTTTTCATATGTTGTTGGCCATTAGTCTGTCTTCTTCTGAAAAGCTTCTATTCATGTCTTTTGCCCACTTTTTAAAGGGATTGTATGATTTTTTTTCTTGCTGATTTGCTTGAGGTCTTTGTAGATTCTGGTTATTAGCTCTTTATCAGATGTATAACATGCAAATATTTTCTCCCCTTCTGTAGGTTGTCTGTTCACTCTGTTGATTGTTTCCTTGGCTGTGCAGAAGCTTTTTAATTTAATCAAGTCCC
>NW_012152840.1:540844-544875 GCF_000956105.1 Propithecus coquereli
AAAAACATCTTTTTATTTCTTTAATTTTCTGCATTGTTTTTCTATTTTTAATTTCATTAATTTATGCTTTTTATTTTTATTTTCTTTCTTCTGCTTGCTTTGGGTTTATTTTGTTCTTTGTTTTCTCGTTGCTTGAGCTATAAATCTAAATTATTGATTTGAAAGCTTTCCTCGTTTCTCACATAAACATTTAATGCTACCTCCACATATTTTTATATGCTGTATTTTCATTTTCACCCTGTTCTTCTCAGTTGCCGTTGTTCCTTTTTGACTTGCTCTTTGACCTATGAATATTTAGAAGTGTGTTGTTTAATTTATAAGTATTTGGAGATGTTCCCATTGTCTTTATGTTATTAATTTCTAGTTTGATTTTATTATAGTCAGAGAGTACACACTATATGATTTCAATTCTTAGTTTGATGGCTCAGGATATGGTCTATCTTGATTACTCTTCCATAGATGTTTAAAAAAAGTGCATTCTGCTATGGTATGGCGAAATATTCTCTCTATGTCAATTAGATCTGGTGGCGTATTGTATTTTCCCAGTCTTCTATTCCTTGATAGCTACAATTTTTTATTTGTCTACTTTCCTTTTCAGTTCTATCAATTTTTGCTCATTTTTTTCTTTTCCTTCATGCATGTTGTTTGCCGTGTACACAATTAGATTTGTCATGTCTTTCTGATGGATTGGTCCTTTTATCACTATGTAATGTCCCTCCTTCTCTCTAGTAATTTTTACTGCTCTGAAATCTACTTTATCAGATATTAACAAAGCCACTCCTTCCTTTTCAATGAATATTGGCATGGTATATCTTTTTCCATCTTTTTCTTTCAACCTACCTACATCATTGAATTTGAGGTGTGTTTCTTATACATAGCATCTAGATGATTTGTTCAGGAACAGTTTACATTCATTTCATTAGCTTAAAATCTTCATACATTGTGAGTAATATTAATTAGAACCCCATAGCTGTTTGCATACCTATTTTTTGAAGGTGACACTCTTTTTCATCTATGGAACTCTGTGGAATAAAAATGTTCTTGTCACATACTCCAGGTTAGTGGATAAATGTTTTATGGTCCCATTTTTATAGCTTGAGCAGCCCTTAATTGCTTCTAGCTTTATACAGGTAGCTTCATTTCAACTCTCTATGTGCACATACCTTGGAGCTTGGCTTCTTCATCTCTTGCTCATCCCAGTCCCCAGCTGTAGGACCCAGGTCTGGTTTGGATACCCACATGTGTCTTTGTGTATTTGCTCCCACTCACTGATAGTTTCAAGTTCACCTACGTTTTAAGGAACATTGTTGTTTTATTCAGATTTCTTTATACTTCCAACCAGAAAAATGTCCTTCTGCATTACTACAGTCCACTATAATGACTATAAGTCTTAGCCTTGACCCTCATCTGGTCAATTGAAAATCCTCCCACCTGGGTTTTGCCTCCAAGCTATTTTCATTCTACTTTATACTATTTACTTAACCAACACTTACATAAAAGACATGATATGTGCCAGATACTGTTCCAACCACAGTTTAACTCATTTAAACCTCACAATAACTTTGTAAGGTATATATTTTTATTATCCCCATTTTATAAATGGGAAAATTGAAGCCGAGAGAGTTGCAGCAACTTGCCCTAAAGTCATAAACCAGTAAATAGCAGAGGCAGGATTTTAACCCAAGAAGTCTGGCTGGAGAGTCCACACTTTTAATCACTACACTATCATTCACGCTATCTCCACAGCTAACTTCCTAAAACATAGATCTAATTACAATCCAATTTTTTAGCTTACCATACATGTTTCTTTACAATTTGTCTTCAACAAACTTACCCCATGTCATTGACCACCACCCCCGCTCTTTGTCTAAACCTCATTGAAGGATCTGGTCACTCTGAACTTCTGTTTCATGAATATTCCACACATCAAGTCTATGCAAATCTGTTTTCACTGCCTAAATAATCCTGTGAGGTAACCTTAAATTATCATGCTCACACTTTCTAAAGTGACAAAAACAGCATACTTGGAGAAACAGGTATAGGAAGAGAGAATCAGCTCAGGGGAATGAAAATCAGACTTCTTTACAAAGAAAAAGAATTTGAGAGTGAATCCCATTTGAATACCCAACAACCAACACAGACAAATTCATATAATATAAAATTCATCATTTTCTGTCCCTGCATAACAATAATACTTCCTTCCAAATAAATTTGATCTAGAGCAATTGATTTAACTTGCAAATTCTTCATTCCCAGGTGGCAATAAATGGCCCCCATCCTGCCCAAGGATAGAATATGTTATAGGTAGAACATAAATGTCTGAAAGTTATTGGAGAACAGATATGCTGCCAGATTACTATTTATGGAATGGACTCACCATGTATACTTAGACATGCTGGGTAGTTTTCTTATTTATAACATGGGGTTCATAGAATTTGTAGGCAAGAATGTATGAACCCTCAAATAAAATTTAGTACACAGCACCTAGCACTCAAAGAGTTATCATTCTAGTACCCAAACTGTAATTGGCTTTGTGAAAGATTTCAAATAGCAGGGGCCTGCAAAGCAATTGCAACAAGTCTAGCAAACCTGAAAGCACATTCAAAATATTGGTGCATCTGGCTTTCCCTCAGGCGACAGCTGCAGCTGCTCAAGTTGCCGGAGAATCTGAAGTGACAGCCCCCTCCTGGCTGGCAGCGTCACTGTCATTCAGGAGAGAGATCACAGAGCCTATATCCTTTCTGCCTTTGATGCTCAGCTCATAGACGTCAGCAGGACACCAGACGGCTTGTCAGGCATGAGATTAGAAACCTGCAAAGCAGGAATGTCTTCTGCTGGGCACGGAGATTTTCAACTATTCCTGTTGGTACTGAACAGACCCAGGAATGAGAGAAAAATGCATCTGAAATCTTCACCCTCTTAGGTTCTCATCATCAAGAGACAAACAGGCCCAAATGCATAACCTTTGGTGCTGAAATCTATGGTTAAAAAAAAAAATAATAAGTAAGGCTGTATCTTAAATGGCTCCAGACATGGGGTAAGAGAAGTTTAAGAAAACAAAAGCAGTCAGACAACGTTATTTCCCTCTTTTTTCAATGCAGGATTTCCTGGTCACATCATGAGGAACTATGTAAATATGCCCCCTTTGACTCAGTGGCAAGAATCATTTCCTGTCAGGTTCTTTCAAGGAAGAAGAAAAGATCGTCAAACAGCCAAAACCAGAAAAGTACAAATTGTCATATGGAAATTTATCAGCAAAATTTTTCGACTCAGTCAAACATTATTCTGTAATTTGTTCTTAATTTGATTGCTTTTGCTTTCTTTGTACTGTTTTCTTGGTCAAATACACTACCTACATTGTGCAATAACACTGGAATTTCCATCTTGTAATCATTGCTCAAAATAAATTTCACTTCTTGAAAGGTATGGACCTTATATCAAGCCCATAGTGATTTATTGTTAAAAAACAAACAAACAAAAAACGCTTCCTCTTCCTCTCCATTCTCATTCCCACCTTTTTTTGTTTGTTTGTTTATTGTGAAAGTAGGATATCTTCAGTTGACACAGATGTGGGTGTCTACTTTAACAAAGGAAAAATGTGCCAATTTTTTTCCACACTAGACCAAAAAAAAAAAAAAAACCTCGTGAAGTAGATTAATCATTTGCCTTTTCATTTAGACAATTCTCTTTCTCTCTCATGCTTGTGTTCTCTCTCTATCTCTATCTCTATCTCTAACTTACAACCTTTAATGCTTCCAAATCAGTGCTATTCAAATCCTTTGAGCACTAGTCTGTGGGTCTCAGCCATTTCTGCCTACTTGAAGTGTTAGTATTTCCCTAGCTCAAAAATTCCTTACAGTTTTTCAGTTGTTCACTGCTTCCTTGGACAAATAGTTTCTCTCTTTCTCTCCCTCCCCCCCCCCCTTTGTGAATTGAGCATCTTGGAAAGCTGTCTCTTAAGTTGGTACTCACCTGGATATAAGTTGTATAGGCATTCACTTTTCTGTCTTCCCCTTATTTAAAAGAAAAAA
>NW_012152840.1:545580-550225 GCF_000956105.1 Propithecus coquereli
GCCCACCTTAATTCTTTTTAATGAAATTTGTCCCAAAGTTGACAATAAAACTATTTTTTAAGAGGAGAAAAGGTATACAAAATTATTTAAAGTGTATACATGGCACCTTCAGAATGAAGACCCAAAGTTACAGAGAAATTGTCCATTTTTATGCTTAGGTTCAACAAGGTGCGGACAGGCATGTAGAAATATGATTGGATAAAAAGGATATGATCTGCAGTTAATAGACTGAGTAGGGAAATCCAGCAAAGCTTGTCTAGCTAGATTCCTTCTGGCCTTTCTAAGCATGCGTTCCTTCTATCTGGGTATGGGGCAGGACTCTCTCTGGAATTGGGGTCTTATGACCTACAATCAAATAAGGTAAATCAGATAATTTCTTTACAGCCAGCTTTACAAAGAATAGTTTTAGATTTTATGGTTGGCTTCTGGATCTACAGCAATAAAACTATTTTTGAAAAATATAGTTCTTATTAATACTCTATAGAGCTTGTGTTTTTTAAAAATATCCTTTAAGAATCACAAATTTAGAACATATCTAAACCACACTAGAAAAAAATCTAATCAGATTAAAAACATTTGATATTCATTTTCAAGTTTATAAATTTTGTATATTTTTCCCAATTAACTTACTCTATTGGTTTGCTATGACACTTGCTATCATTTTTCTTTTTTTAGAGACAGGGTCTTCCTGTCACCTAGACTGGAGTGCAGTGGCACAATCATAGCACAATCACAGCTCACCACAGCCTCAAACTCCTGGACTCAAGTGATCGTTCTGCCTCAATCTCCCAAGTAGGTGGCATGTGCCACCACACCCAGCTATTTTTTAGTTTTTGAGAGATGAGGTCTTGCCATGTTGTCCAGGCTGATCTTGAACTTCTAGTCTCTAGCAATCTTCTCACCTTGGCCTCCCAAAGTGCTTATGACCTTAAATTACGTGATTTCAAGTTCAACCCAAGAGACTTTATTGTCCTTCCATACATGTTCTTCCACTGAAGTAACTCAATTATTCCACCATCACCAAACATGCCTTCCTCAAGTGAACCAAAACACAAGGTCTCTACCTTATCAGAGAATGAGTCACCAAAAAAGATCTCACTCAAGTTGAAATATTTAAGTCAACTATACATGAATGGAAATACTAGAGCATATTTCAGAAATATCAACAGTCCTAGTCTGCTTTCTAGTACTTAACCTAACTGTCCTCACACCTCAGCCCCTTTCCAATTCAACCCCCCCCCATTATAGAGTCATATCTCTCTTCAGTGGACAGCTGGTTTATGAATTAATTGGTATTTGACATTAAAATATTTAAAGGCTGACACCCAACAACAGAGATTGGCTAAGGCAGGATCCTTTACCTCAATGAGTTCAAAAACTAGAAATGGAGAAAACGCATAAATGAATAATGACTTAACAGAGTAACAAACACTGTGGTAGGGTTCATAGGAAGTTCTCTGTGAGGCCAGTGGAGACAGACTCAGTGTTATATGGACTGAATGTGTCTCCCCAAAATTCATATGTTGAAATCCTAATTCTGAGTGTGATGATATTAAGGGGAGGGGCCTTTGGGAGGTAATTTAGGTCATGACAGTGTAGCCCTAAACAATAGGATTAGTGCCCTTATAAAAGGAACCCCGGGGAACTCTCTTGTCCTCTTCCCACCCTGTGAGGATCCAAAGAGAAGTCAGTCTGCAACTAGGAAGAGGGCCCTCACTAGAACTCAGCCATGCTGGCATCCTCATCTCAGACTTCCGATCTCTGGAACCAAGAGAAATAAATTTCTGGTTTTTATAAGCTATCCATTCTACAACACTGTTCGAGCAACCCAAACTAAGATGTTCGGCATGAGGGAGTTCTGGAGGGTTCACAGAGGAGGTAACGTTTGAAGTGGATCTTGAAGAATGAGCTAACCAAGCAGAATATGGGAGGAATACTCCAGGCAATGATAACTGTGCATTGCACACAGAGGCATAAGACACGATTGTGTATGTGGGGCCTTCTGCATGGTTGAGATGGAGGGTATATGTTAAACTTGGCGGAAATGAGAATGGACAGGTAGGCTGGGGACAGCCAGTGAGGACATCCCTCTGCCACGCTAAGAGATCTAGACTTTCCCCTTGAAGGAGGCAAGAGCCTCAGGAAACTTTTAAACAGAGAATTGACATGATGAGATGCTGTTCATCTCCTTTAAACTGTTTGTTAGAGGTAATTATTTTCCCTTAGTTTGTCTTTTTAGAACCCTAAATCAGACTTATTGCCTCTGATTCCTTTTTACATTCTCCTATGCACACAATAGAGACAGAAATTAAAAACAAGTCATTAATCCATATCTCCAATGAGACAGAATTGCTCTTGATTAAATCTCCCAAATAAGAACTGCATCTCTATTTTGCTCTTAAAGAAATACACTCCTCTCAACACTTGCTACACTTTGGATATTTGACCCTCCAAACCTCATGTTGAAATTTGATCCTTAATGTTGGACATGGGGGCTTAATGGGAGGTGTTTGGGTCATGGGGGCTGATCCCTTATGAATGGCTTGGTGCCATCCTCATCCTCATCCTCGCAGTAATGAGTGAGTTCTTGCTCTAGTAGTTCCTGAAAGAGTTGGTCGTTACAAAGAGCATGGTACCTCCCGCCTCCTCTTGCTGCTTCTCTTGCCATGTGAACTCTGCACACGCTGGCTCCCCTTTGCCTTCTGCTGTGAGTGGAAGCAGCATGAAGCCTTCACTAGGAGCAGATGCTGGCACCATGCTTCTTGCCCAGTTTGCAGAACCATGATCCAAACAAATCTTTTTCTTTATAAATTACCCAGCCTCGGGCATTCCTTTGTGGCAATGCAAATGAACTAAGACAACACTTTGTTTGTGGAAGCTACTAGTAAGATACAGAGTCATCTATACATAGTTTTACTTTATTGTTCCAAACTGTGTTGCTAATGATAGAGGCTAGAACGTCTCTTCTCCTTCCATGACACCACAGCCTCGTTAACATCAGAAAGACACAAAATCTACCCTAGGTACAAGGTATTTCCAATAGGTTTGAGCCAAAATATAAGCCAATTTTGTGACACAGAAACCTAAGCAAGCTACCTGTCAAAACTCTTTTTTTTCTGGCCAAGGCTGAACTTTTAGAGTACTGTACAGTCATAGGGCAAATAGATTCTATTCAGCAAAACTTGATGGTGGGTTCAAAAAGATAGACAGGTAGAACCTAGTTACAGTTGTGCAGAAAACATGTTGTTATAAAACCCCTAAATGCAGCGTAACGGATGCAGCAAGAAGTGGAAGGGCTACAGAAGATACAGCTGATACTCTCAGCTTGCTGTCTGCTGCTTACTGCTATACCCAGACAAATAACCATCTTTTTATCTCAGTTAGTTCATTAGCCATGTGTGAAATGGGAGTGAGACTAGTGTCTTCTTTATAGGGTGGATGTTAGAGTTGAAATAAAATAATTTGTTCAAGAAAAGCATTCTGGAACAATAAAGTGCTTTACAGTTATAGTTGTTTATATTGAGTTACTGTACACCTATGCCTCAGCTCTTTTAAAACACTGGCTTATAGAACCATATCCCCGTTGTTAACACCCCATGAGCGTCCTTCTTGCAATGAAATGTTCTGATTCTGGAATTTTCTATCTGGTTTATCATGCTCTAGGGCCAAGGTATTTCTTGCCTTCATATTGAAGTACTATGAGAAAGGTTTTCAGTGAAGTTAAAGTTACAGGTCTATTCACTTTGAATTTTAATCTCAAAGATTTTTCTACCTGTGGTTCTCTGTGTTTTTACTTTTCCTTAAGATCTTCCTACCAACTTTCAGAACTGTCCCTCTTCTGGACTTTTCCCACCTTACTGATTGTTTTGCATTCCTTTTGGCATTGCTTTTCTTTCCTCTTACTGAGCAGAGCATCCTTCAAACAAGGATTCTGGTTATTTTCTTCCTTCCCTGATGAAGCCCATCTGTTTCAGGTCTCTAGCTTTCGTTCTTTCCTGCATGACTTACCCAGTGACCCCTGACCCCACCAAATCCCACATTTCTTCCTGTTTGGTGGCGGCGACACCCTCTCAGTTGAGTAGAATAAACACTCAAGTGTCGGTTTCCTCCCAAGATTTCTCCAGTCTCACAAAAGGACCCTTCTCAATTGCCCTAACTCTGCATCATCATCTCGCCTTTCTCTTCTGTCTCCCAGAAGCTTCTTTTTTCTTATCACACCCAATCAGTTGCCAGATTCAGCTGCTATTTCCTCTGTATTGTCTCAGAGATCTGCCTCTTCCTCTCGATGCAGTATACAGGTACCTAAATCAGATTTTATCATCTTTGACAAAATTGGGTCTCATTTTCCTACATGCTGCAAGTCTTCATTTTCAAAGTTTTCAATTAAAAAAAAAATTATCAGTGAATATCAGCTTTTCCACCTACTTATTTGCTCACATTTTCCCCCAGCCTTTCTTTTCAGTTTGCACTTGGTTCTCTGTTACTTGTAGTTGGTTTAGACATTTCCCTCCAAAACAATCTGCAAACATTATGTCTTCTTCACACCTCTTTGCTTTACAATATGGTCAAGAGAACTTTTTCACAATACTTCACAACTTAGTTTATTTGCAGTCTACAGATAGCATCAATGTCTGTAATTCCAGGG
>NW_012152840.1:563039-563794 GCF_000956105.1 Propithecus coquereli
AAAAAACATACTAGATCATCTGCTTCTTAAGAGCAGGGACTGTGTTTTTTTATCTTTCTAGGCCAAAATACTTAGCACAATGTCTGACACATATACTGACTCAATAATTATAGAATAAACCCTCTGTTTCTCTCAATTTCCACATTCTATGTATTAGCATATCCTGTTAGCTCTGCCTGTAAAACCTATCCAGAATCCGACCACTTACCACAAAATCCAGGCCACTCTCATTTCTACCCTGCATTATTGTAATGGCCTCTACCTGTTCACCTTTGATTCAACCTTTCCCCTATACATACATTCTTAACACAGACACTACAGTGATTCTGTTACCTCCCTTTATTTAGAAGTTTACCTAGCTCTGATTTCAACTCCTATTTTCCTCCCCAACACTCATTCCTCACCAGATACTCTGGCCTCCCCTTATTCCCAGAGCAAGCAGGCCTATCACTAGGACTTAGGATTCATCATTATAAATTATCCATTTGTGTCAGAAACGATCAATTACCACCCTATTTCACTGTTGTCTTTTGTCACTTGCTTCCCTACACACTTTCCTTCAATGACCCCCGATCCTTTGATGAGTTCTTCCATTATTCTGCATTGCCAATTGTACTCATCTTCTTAGTCCTGAGTAAATGGTAATGAGCATGCTTGTCACTGAATCACCTTGACTCAATGCTAATGAGAGCTTGGCAAAAAAAAGTTGGGAAAATGCATGCATCTGGATATTGTCCATAAATCAGCTCTCAACA